>NC_085137.1:368706570-369009929 GCF_035046485.1 Aedes albopictus
GTTATATCTTAGCACAGAGGTTCCTAAACTTTTTGCTACCGCGGCGCCTTTTGAACTTTTTGAAATTGTCGAGGCGCACCAACAACTTTTTACAAAGAATTTTAACACATTCAGTTCAAAATTTCAAATATGAATCGCAAAAAAATCTTTAATATCATGCTTGCTTAAAATTAAAAAAAAAAAGAAAAATTGCTTAAAGATTCGCAGAACTTAGAACCAAATTTCTGAAGGATTGCATTAACCCTTTGGAGACGGCATTTTCGCCTTTCTAAATGCAACCTCGCTCGTCTAGAACACGTTTGTAAAGGTCGGTTTTCGAGGCTGGGCTAATGTGACCCATCCGTCTGCAAAGGGTTAAGGCGAAACTGGAGGCTTTTCCGTTGGGAACAGCGTGCGCTATGAGCAGATTCAAATTTTCTTGGTAGTAGTGAGGTGTTTGAAATGCGAAAATGGGGAGTATTGTAATCACGCCGATATTTGAACAACAAAAACAAATTGAACTGATTATACTTTTCAAATCAATAAACAAATAAACAAATAAACAAATAAACAAATAAACAAATGAACAAATAAACAAATAAACAAATAAACAAATAGACAAATAAACAAATAAACAAATAAATAAATAAACAAATAAACAAATAAACATATAAACAAATAAACAAATAAACAAATAAACAAATAAACAAATAAACATATAAACAAATAAACAAATAAACAAATAAACAAATAAACAAATAAACAAATAAACAAATAAACAAATAAACAAACAAACAAATAAAAAAATAAACAAATAAACAAATAAACAAAAAAACAAATAAACAAATAAACAAATAAACAAATGAACAAATAAACAAATAAACAAATAAACAAATAAACAAATAAACAAATAAACAAATAAACAAATAAACAAATAAACAAATAAACAAATAAACAAATAAACAAATAAACAAATAAACAAATAAACAAATAAACAAATAAACAAATAAACAAATAAACAAATAAACAAATAAACAAATAAACAAATAAACAAATAAACAAATAAACAAATAAACAAATAAACAAATAAACAAATAAACAAATAAACAAATAAACAAATAAACAAATAAACAAATAAACAAATAAACAAATAAACAAATAAACAAATAAACAAATAAACAAATAAACAAATAAACAAATAAACAAATAAACAAATAAACAAATAAACAAATAAACAAATAAACAAATAAACAAATAAACAAATAAACAAATAAACAAATAAACAAATAAACAAATAAACAAATAAACAAATAAACAAATAAACAAATAAACAAATAAACAAATAAACAAATAAACAAATAAACAAATAAACAAATAAACAAATAAACAAATAAACAAATAAACAAATAAACAAATAAACAAATAAACAAATAAACAAATAAACAAATAAACAAATAAACAAATAAACAAATAAACAAATAAACAAATAAACAAATAAACAAATAAACAAATAAACAAATAAACAAATAAACAAATAAACAAATAAACAAATAAACAAATAAACAAATAAACAAATAAACAAATAAACAAATAAACAAATAAACAAATAAACAAATAAACAAATAAACAAATAAACAAATAAACAAATAAACAAATAAACAAATAAACAAATAAACAAATAAACAAATAAACAAATAAACAAATAAACAAATAAACAAATAAACAAATAAACAAATAAACAAATAAACAAATAAACAAATAAACAAATAAACAAATAAACAAATAAACAAATAAACAAATAAACAAATAAACAAATAAACAAATAAACAAATAAACAAATAAACAAATAAACAAATAAACAAATAAACAAATAAACAAATAAACAAATAAACAAATAAACAAATAAACAAATAAACAAATAAACAAATAAACAAATAAACAAATAAACAAATAAACAAATAAACAAATAAACAAATAAACAAATAAACAAATAAACAAATAAACAAATAAACAAATAAACAAATAAACAAATAAACAAATAAACAAATAAACAAATAAACAAATAAACAAATAAACAAATAAACAAATAAACAAATAAACAAATAAACAAATAAACAAATAAACAAATAAACAAATAAACAAATAAACAAATAAACAAATAAACAAATAAACAAATAAACAAATAAACAAATAAACAAATAAACAAATAAACAAATAAACAAATAAACAAATAAACAAATAAACAAATAAACAAATAAACAAATAAACAAATAAACAAATAAACAAATAAACAAATAAACAAATAAACAAATAAACAAATAAACAAATAAACAAATAAACAAATAAACAAATAAACAAATAAACAAATAAACAAATAAACAAATAAACAAATAAACAAATAAACAAATAAACAAATAAACAAATAAACAAATAAACAAATAAACAAATAAACAAATAAACAAATAAACAAATAAACAAATAAACAAATAAACAAATAAACAAATAAACAAATAAACAAATAAACAAATAAACAAATAAACAAATAAACAAATAAACAAATAAACAAATAAACAAATAAACAAATAAACAAATAAACAAATAAACAAATAAACAAATAAACAAATAAACAAATAAACAAATAAACAAATAAACAAATAAACAAATAAACAAATAAACAAATAAACAAATAAACAAATAAACAAATAAGCAAATAAACAAATAAACAAATAAACAAATAAACAAATAAACAAATAAACAAATAAACAAATAAACAAATAAACAAATAAACAAATAAACAAATAAACAAATAAACAAATAAACAAATAAACAAATAAACAAATAAACAAATAAACAAATAAACAAATAAACAAATAAACAAATAAACAAATAAACAAATAAACAAATAAACAAATAAACAAATAAACAAATAAACAAATAAACAAATAAACAAATAAACAAATAAACAAATAAACAAATAAACAAATAAACAAATAAACAAATAAACAAATAAACAAATAAACAAATAAACAAATAAACAAATAAACAAATAAACAAATAAACAAATAAACAAATAAACAAATAAACAAATAAACAAATAAACAAATAAACAAATAAACAAATAAACAAATAAACAAATAAACAAATAAACAAATAAACAAATAAACAAATAAACAAATAAACAAATAAACAAATTAACAAATTAACAAATAAATGAATCAACAAATAAACATATAACAAAGAAACAAATGAACATATAAACAAATGAACAAACAAACAAATAAAGAATTGAATAAGAAAACAAATAAATAAATGAACAAATAAATGAGTTAGTTTATAAATAAATGAAAAAAATGAACAAAATAATAAATTAATTATAACAATAAAATAATAATAAATAAATGAATTAAATTATAGGTGAAGAAATAAACAAATAAATGAACAAATAAATAAATTTAAAAAAAAAGTAAAAAATATAATTATTAAAATAATGAAAAAATGAATAAATATGAATAAATAAATGAATAAACAAATAATTGTGAATAACAAAATAAATGTATAACATATGTATATAGAAATATACCAATATATAAATAGATAAATAAAAAGTTAATAAACAAATGAAAAAATAAAAAAATAAATGAATAAATAAATAAATAAATATGTAAATGAAAAATCAAAAAATAAATAGATAATTAAAAATATAAAAATCTTATACCGATTTTCATGGAAATTTTCCAGGAATTCCTTTGGAATTTCTTTCACATAATTTTTTCGGAATTCTCCAAAATTGTTTAGTGAAATCTCCTGCAACTTTATTAGAAATTTTACCTCAGAAAATTTCCAGGGTTTCTTTTTGGAATTCTTCCTGTTATTTATCCTGATGTCTCCCATGGATTTCTTGCAAAATTTTCCTTCCGTAAATTTTCAAAGTGATTTCTCGCGAAATTACTCATGACATTCCTGTCGGAATGGCTATGTATTGTTCCCGAAATCCTAAAAAGAAGTTCTCTAAGTATTTTTAATTATTTTTCTTCCATTAGATTTCTCTTGGAATTTTTCCAGAGATTCTTTCCGGTGTTTTTCCGAGATTTTCTTATATAACCTCCGTAATTCTTCCAGAGACTTCTCTTGAAATTATTTTACGGATTCCCTGCAGAACTCTTCTAAACATGTATTCCGGAGTTGTACAAGAGGTTTCTTATGGATTTTTTTCAACAGATTCATACGGAAGATCCTTTAAGAAACAATTGGCTTCCTCAAGGAGTTCTCCCGGATCATTTTTATTGGAGTCAAGTGAAACTTACCATTGATAAGAGGAGTGCTGAAGCGATATGTTCGCGGGTATTTCGGGGATTCGAATCCCCGAAGATCTACTTCCTTCCCCCTTTCTAAAATAATCTCCCCCTGGAAATCTTTCAAGGATTCCTCCTGGAATTTCTTCGGTAATTCATCCTGGAATTCCTTCGGGGATTCCTCCTGAAGTTCCTTAGGGGATTGCTCCTGGAACTCCTTTATTGATTTCTCCTGAATTTCCATCGAAATTCCAGTAGGAATCCCCGAACGATTTCTAGGAGGAATTTGCGAAGGAATTTCCGAACCAATTACAGGAGGATTCCCTAAAAAAATCTAGAGAAATCCTCCAAGGAATTTCCGAAGGAGAAAAATCCCCGAATGGGGATCCAGGGGAATCTTTGCAGAAAGATTTCAAGGAAGAATGCGCGAAGAATTTTCTGGAGTCAACTCCTATTGAATTTCAGGAGAAATCTCCGAAGGATTTCTGGGAGTAGTCCCGAAGGTATTCAAGGATATAGCCCCGAATGAATTCCAAGAGAAATCTCCGAACGAATTCCGGAAGGAATTCCAGAAGTAATTTCCTAAGGGATTAAAGGACCATTTCCCTAAAAAATTCCAGAATGAATTCCAGGAAGAACTCTCGAAGGAACTACGGGAAGAATCTCAAAGATCTCCAGCAGGAATCACCAAGAGAATTTCAAAGAAAATTTTCTAAGGAATTTGATGAGGAATTCCCAAAAGATTTAGAGTGATTTCTGCTGGAATTCTTTGAGATTCTTCTTGTATTTCTTCGAGGGTTCATCCCGGAAGTTTCTCCTTCGGACCTGGCTTCTTGAACTCTTTCGAGAATTCCTCTAGAAATTTCTTCGGGGATTCCTCCTGGAATTACCTCAAGGAATACTCCTGAAACTCCATGGGGAATTCTTTCGGGAATTCCTCCTGGAATTCTAACAGCGACTACTTCTGGAATTTCTTGAATACCCATCTTGGAATTCCAGGAAATCCTTCTAGAAATCATTCAGGAATCACTCCTGGAATTTCTTCGGGGACTACAACTAATAGTCCTTTTGGGATTCCTCCTGAAATTCTTGTGGATATTCCTCCTAGAATTCGTTCAGGGATCCCTCTGGGATTCCTCCTGGAATTACTTCGGAAATTCCTCCTGGAAATACTTCTGGGATTTCTCCTGAAATAACTTCGGGAATCCCTCCTGGAATTCCTGCGCATATTCCTCCTAGAATTCGTTCGAGGATTCCTTCTGTAATTCCTTGAGATTCATCCTGTAGTTCCTTCGTTCTCCCTGGAATTCCTTCGGGATGGCTACTAGAGTTAAGTCGGGGATTGCACCTGGAATTCGATTAGGGATTCTTTCTTAGAATTCTTTTGGGGATTCTTCCAGAAATTTCTTCGGGGACTACTTCTGAAAATTCTCTTGGAAATTTTCGGGGGTTCTTCTTGTAATACATTCAGGGACGCCTCCTGAAAATTCTTCGGAGATTTCTCCTGGAAATCTTTCAAGGATTCCTCATGGAATTCGTTCGGGGATTTCTTTTGAAAATTTTTCGGGGATTTCTATTGAAAATCCTTTGGTGAATTTTCTTGAAAATCGTTAGGGAATTTCTCCAGAAATTTCCTCCTGGAGTGGCTTCAGGGAATCCCTGAAATCCTGGAATTTCCCGAAATTCCGTTTGGGATTCCTACTGAAATTTATTTGAGGACTCCTCCTGGACTTCCTTTGGAGATAACTTTCGGGAATTTCTCCTCTAATTCGTTTGGGGGATTGTTCCTGGAATTAGGTATTTCGGGGATTCCTACATGAACTTCTTCGAGGATTCCCTGATGAAAGATTCCCCCTGGATCCCCGTTCGGGGACTTTTCTTGAAAATCCTTCGGGGATTTCTACTGGAATTTCTGCAAGGATTCCTCCTGGAATTCTTTCGAGGATTTCTCCTAGACCTTCTTCAGAAAATCCTTCTGGGATTCGATCGGGGATTCCTCCTGGAATTCTATCGAGGACTACTTCTGGAAGCCCTTTGAAGATTCTTTCTGGATTTCCTTCTGGGATTCTTAATGGAATTCCAGAAGGATTTCCTGAAGAAGGTCCGGAGAAATCCTCGAACGAATTCCCGTAGGATTCCCTGCAGAAATCCCAGTAGGAATCTCCGAAGGATTTTCAAGAAAAGTCCCAGAACGGGGATCCTTGGGATATCTTTCATCAGCAGGAATCCCCGAAAAAAATTATGTTGGAATCCCCGGAAGAATTCCAGGAACAATCCTCCGAACGAATTTGGGGAGAAATTCACGTAAGAACTCCAGGAAGAATTCCCGAAGGACTTTCAGGAGTATTCCTTGATGGAATTTCAGGAGGAATCCCTGAAGAAAGTTCTGAAGGAATCCCCGAAGGAAGTCCAGGTGGAGTCCTCGAATAAATTTCAGATGGAATCCGAAAAAGAATTCCAGGAAATTCCAGGAATTTAGAGATTCCCTGAAGTCATCCTAGGAGGAAATTCTAGGAGGAATCTTCGAAGGATTTAAAAAAAAAATCCCGAAGAATTTTCAAAAGAAATCCTCGAACGTATTCCATGAGGAATCCTTAAAAGATTTCCAGGAAGAGTCCCCGAAGAATTTTCAGGAGGCATCCCCGAAAAAAATACAAGAGGAATCCCTGAAGATTTCCAGGAGGATTTCCAGAAGTAATCCCCGAAGAAATTTCAGGACGTCTCCCCGAAAGAATT
Organism: Aedes albopictus; assembly: GCF_035046485.1. Classification (NCBI taxonomy): domain Eukaryota; kingdom Metazoa; phylum Arthropoda; class Insecta; order Diptera; family Culicidae; genus Aedes; species Aedes albopictus. The sequence continues at coordinate 368,713,578 of NC_085137.1, forward strand.
TCAGGAGGAATTCCCCAAAGAATTCCAAGAAAGAATCCCTTAGCAAATTCCAGGTGCAATTTCCGACGTAACTCCAGGAACAATCCCGAAGGAATTCCTGGAATAACCCTCACAGAATCTACAGGAAGAATCTCTAAGAATTTCAGAAGGAATCCCCAAAGGAATTTCAGAAGAAATCTCCGAACGAATTCCAGGAGGAATTCCCGGAGTAATTCCAGGAGGAATCCAGGAAGGAATTCCAGGAAAAATCTCAGAAGGATGTCCAGAAGGAGTTCTTGAACGAATTCTTGGAGGAATATCCACAGAAATTCCAGGAAGATTCCCCGAATTCCAGGAGAAATCCCAAAAGGACTATTAGTTGTAGTCCCCGAATAAATTCCAGGAGGGATTCCCGAATGATTTTCAGAAGGATTTCCTGGAATTCCAAGATGAATAGCAGAAGGAATTCCAGAAGTAGTCGCTGTTGGAATTCCAAGAGGGATCTCCGAAAGAATTCCCCATTGAGTTTCAGAAGTATTCCTTGATGGAATTCCAGGAGAAATCCCCGAAGAAATTCTTGGAGGAATCCTCGAAGGAATTGCAGAAACCATCTACGAAGGAGCAAATTCCGGGATTAACACTCGAAGAAATACTGGAAGAATCTCAAAGAACTCCATCAGAAATCACCAAAGGAATTCCAAAGAAAATTTGATGAGGAATCCCCTAAAGATTTCTAGGAGGAATCATAAAAGGACATGCAGTGGTAATTCTCGCAAGAGTTCCAGGAGGAATCCTCAAAGGAATTTCAGAAGCAACCTCCAAAGGAATTCCATGAGGAATTCTCAATGGAAGTGCAGGAGGAATCCTTGAAAGAGTTTCAGGCAAAATCTTCGAAGATATTCTAGGAAGAATCCCCGAAGGGAATCCAGGATGAACCCCCCAAGGAATTCTAGGAGGAATCCCCGAAGGAATCCTTGAAGGAATTCCAAGAGGAATCTTCGAAAGGTTTCCAGAGGGAATCTTTCCAAAAAAGGGAAAGGATTTGCATGAGGAATTCCCGAAGGAATTCCAAAAGCAATCTCCAAAGAAATTCCATTCCTGTAATTTCTTCGAAGATTTCTCCTGGAATTACTTCAGGGATTCTCCCTGGGCTTCCATTGAGAATTCATCTTGGAATAACTTTGGGGATTGCATCTGGAATTCTTTCGAAGATTCCTCCTGGAACTCTCCAACCCCGCAAGGTTGGGGGTGGGGACCTTGCGTATTTTTATGATTCCTTCAAGAAATCTTTTGGGGATTCCTCATCGTATTCCTAAAATTTTTTTTTGGAATTCCTTTGGTGATTCCTGCTAGAATTCTTTAAGATTCTCCCTGCATTTCTACGAGGGTTGTTTCCGGAGTTTCTTCAGTGATTAACTCCTAGAGGTCCTTCGAGGATAGCTTTTAGAACTGCTTCGAGGATTCCTTCAGGTTTTTCCCTGAATACTCCTCCAACTCCTTCGGGGATTCTTCCTGGAATTTCAACAGCGACTACATCTTGAATTCCTTCGGAGATTCATTCTGGAGTTCGCTCAGAGATTCTACTTCGGAATTCCTCCGATGATTGAAATTCCTTCGGGATTTTTTCTTGGAATTCCTTTGTGGATTCCTCCTGGAATTCTTTCGGGGAATCGTCCTGAAATTTCTTAGGGGGCTACTTCTGGAATTCCTCCTGGAATTCGTTCGGCGATTCCTCCTGATTTTTTTAGAGGATGCCTCCCAAAAACTCTCCTGGAAATCCTGTCCTGTCCTGTCCTGTCCTGTCCTGTTAGGAGATCAAGGAGCAATCCCCTAAAGAACTACAAGAGGAATCCCCGAAGGATTTCCAGGACGAAGCTCCGAAGGAAGGAATAATCCTTGAAGGATTTCATGGGAAGATCTTTCTAGAAAGGGGAAAGGATTTCCAAGAAAAATCCTCGGAATACCCGCGCGCTTACCGCTTCAGCAGTATCAGGTCTTTTCACTCTTCATAGGCATGGTGAGTTTCCCTTGACTCCAATAGAAATGATCCGGGAGAAATCCTTGAATTCCGAAAAGATTATGTGAATGAAATTCAAAAGAAATAATCCCTGAGAAGCATATCTGGATGAAATCTCTAGCAGAATTCTAAGTGGGCAAATCTCGAATATAATTCATCGAAAAATTGAAAATATCATTGATGATTTCTTTGAAAACTCCAGGATAGAGTCAATCGAGGAATTTAGGTGATGTTTCTGAAAAAGAAATCCAGGAGAAAATTAATTTTATTTTTTATATATATTTATTTATTTATTCAATTATCTATATTATTTTGTTAATTAATTAATTCTGCTTGTGATTTCATCCAGGTATCTTCTTGGCTTTTCAGGGATTATTTCTGTATTTATAAAGTAATTTCTCCAAGCATTGAACTTAGAAATTGTAAAACTGTTTTGAAATTCTTCAGGAATTTTTTCAGGCATTTTTTTCGTTATTCTTATACAAATTTTCATGGAAATTTTCCAGGAATTCCTTTTGAATTTCATTCATATAATCGTTTCGGAATTCTAGGATTTCTTCCGGATCATTTCTATTGGAGTAAAGTGAAACTTACCATGCCTATGAAGAGTGCAAAGACCTGATACTGCTGAAGCGGTAAGCGCGCGGGTATTTCAAGGATTCTTTTTGGAAATCCTTTCCCCTTTCTTGAAAGAACTCTAAAGGATTCCTCCTGGAATTCCTTCGGGAATTTGAAGTTACTTCGGGGATTGCTCCTGGAACTCCTTCATGGATTCCTTCTGGTGTTCATCGGAATTCCAGAAGGAATCCTCTAACAAATTCCAGGAGGATTTCCCAAAGGAAGTCCAAGAGAAATCCTCGAAGGAATTCCAGAAGGATTTTCATGAGAAATCCTCGAAGGATTTTCAAGAAAAATCTCCGAATGGGGATGCAGGGGGAATCCTTCCAGAAACATTGCAACGGAAAGGCCCGAAAATTTTTCAGGAGGCAACCCTGATCGAATTTCAGGAGAAATCTCTGAAGGATTTCTGGGAGTAGTTCCGAAAAAAATTCAGGAGGAATCTCCGAAGGCATTCAAGGAGAAATCCCGAAGGGGTTTCCTGAAGGAAGGCTGGGAGGAATCGTTAAATAAATTTCAGGAGGAAATAAATAAATTTCAGGAGGAATCCCATCAGGAATTCCAGGAGGAATCCCGAAGGAATTCCAGGAAGAAGCCTCGACGGAAAAACAAGAAGACTTTCAAAGAATTCCAGCAGGAATCCTGAAAGGAATTGCACGAGGAATTCCCCAAGGTAATTCCAAAATGGAGTACCCGAATGAATTCTAGAAGGAATCTCCACAGGAATTTCAGGAGGAATCCCCGAAAGGCTTTTAGTTGCAGTCCCCGATGGAATTCTAGGAGGAATTTGTGAAAGAATCCCAGAAGGATTTTCAAGAAAAATCCCCGAAGAAATATCAAAAGAAATTCCCGAACAAATTTCATGGAATACTTGAAAGATTTCCATGGAGAATCTTTCCAGAAAAGAGAAAGGATTTCCAGAAGAAAATCTCCGAAGAATTTTCAGGAGGCATCCTCCAAGAAATTCCAGGAGGAATCACCGAACGAATTCCAGGAAGAATTCCAGAAGTAGTCTTCGAAGGAATTTCAGGAAGATTCTCTGAATGAATTCCAGGAAGAATCCCCGAAGAATTACAGGAAGAATCTCAAAGAATTCCAAAGAAAATTTCCTTTGAAATTTGATGAGAAATCCCCAAAAGATTTATAGAAGGATTCATGGAAGGACATACAGGAGGAATACTCGAAGGAATTCCAGAAGCAATTCCCAAAGGATTTCCATGAGGAATTCTCGATGGAAGTCCAGGAGAAATTTCAAATGAAAGATTCGCCCTGAAATCTTTCAAGGATTTCTACTGGAATTTCTTCGAAGATTTCGCCAGGTATTCTTTCAGGTATTCTTCCAGGACTTCCATGGAGAATCCCACAGGAATTCCTTTGGGAATTGCTTATTGAATTCCTTCGAGGAATCTTCCTGGAACTCTTGCAAGAATTCACCCTGTATGTCATTTTATGATTCTTCCTAGAAATCTTTTGGAGATTCCTCAACAAATTCCTTGGAAAATTTACTGTGGAATTGCTTTGGCGATTTTTGCTGGAATTCTTCTTGTATTTCTTCGAGGGTTCATCCCGGAATTTGCTCCTGGAACTTCTTCGAGGATTTTTCTAGGAATTTCTTCGGGGATTCTTCCGTCAACAATTCCATCAAGGAATACTCCTAAAACTCCATGGGAGATTCTTCCTGGCATTTTTTCGGAGTTTTCTCCTGATATTCCAACAGGAATTCATCCTGGAATTCCTTAAAGTAAAGGAATCCTTTTGGAATTCGTTCAGGAATTCTTCCTGGAATTCCTTCGGAGACCACAACTAAAAGTCTTTCTAGGGTTCCTCATGGAATTCGGATATTCCTTCTGGAATTTCTGTGGATAATCCACCTAGAATTCGTCGGTGATTCCTTCTGGAATTCCTTTGGAGATTCCTGCTGAAATTTTTTGAGATTCTTTCTGTACTTTCTTCGAGGACTCTTTCTGGAATTCCTTCCAGAAGGCTCCTTGAGTTACACCAGGGATTGCATCTGGAAATCCCTTAGGGATTATTTCTTGGATTTTTTCGGGGCTTCCTCCTGGAGTTCATTCGGGAATTTCTCATGGAATTTCTTCGAGATTCTTTTTGGAATTCTTTCGGGGATGCCTCCTGAATATTCTTCAGGGATTTTTCCTGGAAATCTTTCAAGGATTTCTCATGGAATTCGTTCGGTGATTTCTTATGAAAATTCTACGGGGGTTTCTACTGAAAATTCTTCGGAGATTCCTCTTGGAATGACTTCGGGGATTTCTCCTGAAATTCCATCGAGGACTACAACAAGGAGTCCTTCGGGAATTCTTCCTGGATTGCAGTCGGGGATTTCTCCTCGAATTAGTTCGACGGATTGTTCCTGAAATTGTTTCGGGGATTCCTATATGAATTTCTTCGCAGATTCCTCCTAAAATTCCTTCGGGATTTCCTCCTGAAAATTATTTGGGCATTCTTCCTTGAAATCTTTCTGGAAAGTTTTCTCCTGGATCCCCGTTCGGGACCTGTTCTTGAAAATCCTTCCGGGATTTCTCTTCAAAACCGGCTTCTTGTCCGCTTCCACTTTCTTTGGATTTTCCACTTCTTGTTCAAATCATAATTTTCCTTCAAAATCCGCAGCTGCATTCTTGAAACTCCATTATCCTGTCTGGTTTCTCTCAATTCAATACTTACCTTGGTTCAATTTATTTTGATATTTATTATTTCAGAAATATTTCTATTCTCATGTGCGCTCTAGAAATTTATATTGATCCCAAAAGTCATGATATGGGGAAACTTACACTATTTCTTCAGTTTTGTTGTCTCCGTCCTTAGGTTTTTTTTATCGAGTTGGCTTCTAATCATTCCCAACCAAGCTGAATTATATGACCGTTTCACGCAATTTGGCCGACCCCATGACCCCCATGACGAAGAGAACATGGGAGTTACACTATTTACAAAAGCTTAGACTTGAAGGCACAAAACTCAAATATGAATCCATTTGGTCTAACGTAGTTTATGAAAATAGAATAACTAGCGACTGTTCGTGGGACTAACATCTAGTTTGCTACGCCCAGCGTCAGTAGCGGTACTAGAAGTGTCAAATGAATTTTATTTATCAAAACAAAAGATGCTCTGCAAGATGAACAGTTTAAAATAATCAATTATTACAAGTAAAGTTATTAAATTAATTAAACAAGAAAAGTGATTATAGCACCAGTGGAGGTCTAGTATATTTCCATTTTTATGAACGGCCCCTCACAGAAAATTATAATTTATTATTAGCTACTACATTTATGTTTCGTGCAGATTCACTAGAATATGAATATTTTAGTTACTACATTGTAGCATTTGCGACAGCAAGTAGTGAAACATTTATCCAAAGTAGCCAAGACATTCAGAAGTTATGAATTTTCAGACATACCATTTGAAAAATACGAAAAATATCCACAAATACTCACTGCACAACACACATAACTTTTAAACTGGTTGATAAAAGTTGATTGAATAATCAACAAATTCACATGCAATCAGCAGTGGCTGACCTACGAATATGTTCATTCTCGACAATGCTAAAAACATATGCAAACATTTTTATTGACCTTGTTATACTTCACTTCTCTAATATGTATCGTTTATGTCCATTGAATCAACGATTATGCCATTAGTCAAGAACATGCGCATCATTATTTGATGATGTATTTTATTATTTCCAAAACATATCTTACACAGAGTAAACTACATCGCACAAAGAGAAAGTTACGATTATGCTTCAGTAAAATGCCACTGCTTTACGTTAGCAGTAGAATTTCATTCAATTATCCCACCCGAGTTGCCACCTTCCCGTGTGTTTTTTCGGTCTCCGCTTTGTGCGACAACCAACAAAACTGGTTTGACTTGCTCAGCCGTTCCGCTGCTGCTGGTCCGTTGCTTACTCACACATGCAAGCGCATGAAAATTGATGTTGTTCAATTGAAATAAAAATGGTTTTGATGTGGAAAATGACATTTTACACTAATTATGTCTTCGACAAAAATCTTCCTCTTGAAATTTCCTATCTTTGGACGGGACTCAAAAAATGGCTTTTCATGTAAACTTTTCGAGATATTGCTGCGCAAAGTAAAAATTTGGCTGAAAAAAAGTCACCACAATTTTGTTCAAAAATGGTTTTTGAAAACTGATAATCATTTTCCACAAGTAAAAAAATTCCAGGTGATACCTTGATCATTCCTCTAACTGTGCACGGAGACCGTTTTCAAAAATAATGCTTCATTATTTTTTAAAAAATCATAGAGTAAAAAGTGAGGAAATGCTTCCAGTTTCACCTTAAACTTTTAAATTTGTTAAATAAAGTACAAAGATTACCAAATTTTAGGAAAAATAAATATAACAATGGATTGTTCAGAACCTGACAGTGACGGTGAGGGGTAAATGTTTTAATCTAGCGAATAACCGTCTAGCAAAATGGCTGAGAATTTATATGTTCGTTTCTATTGTAAAAAGAAGAATTAAAAATTAAAGAAGAGAAAGAAATGATGAAACAGATAAAGTTAAAGAAGAAAATACAAAATATAATACATAATTAGATAACAGATGATTTATCATGCTAAGTGAGCAGCAGAAATTTAAGACACTGAATGTGCCTAATAAACCAAATGATGAACCCACGATGCCAATCAGCAGTATAAAGTCAGTACATGTGAAAGTTTGGTTTATTACGTGTTGTATGTGCTGTCTAAAGACCTACAAATCTACTACCTCATAAACAGACATAGGCTCGATTTGACACCTCCACCATCTCTCAAAACTTGTATGTAACTCCGTTTCCAGATGCGGCTGTGTTTGTGGAAAATCCTCGCCAAACATTTATGCGTCTATCAGCTTCAGTGGCCGGTCGCATGCTGCGAAGCATTTCCATCCCTTCGGTGTTCTCTATAGCCTAGCGCTGACATTGTATCTGTACGCACAAATCTCACTACGAGATTGAGAAAAGTTGGCTGTGCGCACATTAATATTCCTTGAGCTTGAGACTCACGATGTTGGTGCACATCACATTAGCATTGCGAGTCTCAATGAGACGTCTCAATGAGACAAGCGACATGTACAGCTTGTTATTACCCGACCCCACACCGGTTTGCTACATTCTTGAATCCTTCACTAAGATGACATTTGCAGATGATGTTCAGCGTGGATTGGGTTGACGTTTTTCGAAAGCGGAGGATGTTTGGGTCATGTATGCTGGGGTAGAGGTTGTTTTACGACGGGAAAGGTGGAACAAGGAACAATCCTGGTAGGGGCATCTTCCCCAGTGATGTGAGTATGTCCATAATGCTTTGAGAGATTGGGTAAGAGTACTTTTGGTGCTCATTTGGTCACCTCGTGGGCTTCCGGTTGATGATTTTAACGGCGTGTTCTGTTTGACCAACAGAGAGGGATGGTAGAGTGGTTTAAGTTGCAGGGAAATGGTACCGCCGTTCATTTTCGAATTAATTGTAATCAGCGGAACAAAAGAGTTTCAATCAGTGGTTTTATGTATTTTTAAATATTTTACATATTTCAAAGTACGCAGAAGATGCTCGCAGGTCAGTAGAATCGATCAAAACGTCCGGACAATCTGGTCAAGAAATTTATCATTCCTCGCTGAAAGTCAATCGTTGAAAAATTAGCACAAATGAGCGGGAACGAAAGTTTTGATAAAGGTACCTTTTTTCTCACCTTACAAATACCATTATCAGATTATGGAGTGGAGCCTGGACCGACTAGGAATGAGAACAGATTTGAGTTGTCCTCTATGACTAATAAAGTAGTCACAACTCCCAGCGAATGGTAGTGGCAGTGGTGGGTACAGACGAGCGGTTGTGATCATGACGTTTTGTGAGGATAGAAATCGATTGGCGTCACCAAACGGTTGGCGAAGGAGGAGGAGTACCAAACCCTTCGCTAGTATCACTTGGTATTTTCATAGATTTAATTTGTGCCTTGCTTCTAGAGCGGAATAAGTTTCGTCACTACTAATAATGAACTCTAGGAACTAATAATGGGCCTCTAAAAATGTTTTGTTGCTATTAGTTTGATCTGATAAACATCTCAATGAGACGAGTCTCACGAGACGTCTCATTGAGACACGTACACTAGATTTTTTATGAGCATGCTACGATCTCAAATCTCACAAATTTTCTTGAGACGCATTTCAAACCAGCGCATGGCACACTGTCTCATTCATGTATACATGTGTTTTCAGACACTCTGGCTGACAACGACAGCTACGATTCGGGCAGTAATCCGGCTTATCCCTTACCAAACACCCAAACCAGACCATATCCAGTTGGGCCCCAAAATCGCCCCAGATGTATACTGTCCCAGTCAGTGGGTGAACTCGGGCGGGATATTGTCAAAATTGTCGTGAGACATATTACCCTGTAACGGTTGCGGTTTCTATTATTGTTGAAAGTACCATTTGACTTTAGTAAGCGGCGTAGCGTATACATATACGAATTGTGTTAGGTGCTTTCGAACGTTTCTCGAGGTGAATGGACTTGCGGCCAACTTGTCCGTTGAAACTTCTGTTGAAAGGATTATGAGATGATTACCTCCTATAAATCTCCCAGCTGAGAAGCCACTGAGAAAGTCATATGATGTTTGGAAGTTTAGATTAACCAGAGAACAATCGTGGTGAGTGCAAGACAAATTTGACTCAAAGTAATGTCCAATTGTTTAAGCATGTATACACGAATCTGGGCTACAAACATTATTCATCGTCTTACAGCAATTGTTCTTCCGGGTTACAGATCTGGAATTAAATTTGCGTTGCTTGTCGAGAGTTGTGCTAATATTGCACACTGGAGCTGCATTGCATACCTAACTACGTTTAGAGTGTGATGAAAAACTGCAGTAGTGCAAATAATTGCTTCCCGAGTAGAAGTGATACGAACGCTTCTTCAGTTTACATATGCGCCTATAGCATTGAATGCATGGAGCTTCCGCATTTGTATTCACACAGAAACCGACAGAAAAGCAGGACAAACATTAGCTTAGACATTTCGAGCAAGCAGGAGACCCATATCGTCTCCAACGTACCCCTTCGGAATGAAACAAAAAGTTTATTCATATATTTTAATTATTTGTGTAAAATATCCTGACATCCTCTTGGATAATAGTTGTCCCTTCCTGGAGTTTTCTGCTATTTCCAGCCCCGATGGGTGAAGATGAATTTTGCAACGGACTGCAACCGGCAGTGCGAGCGGAAAGTGGGGTGTGATAATAGCAAACGTTCCATTCAGCAGCAAACGAGCTGGTACAAAATGCAAGTGACAACTTTTGAAAAGATGGGTTTCTCTATTATGCATCTCAGACGACCAACGACGAGGGCAGAGAGCCGGGAAAAAAGTTGTTATAAGGTCCGTTGGAATAACACATTTGACTTGGGCGATGGTCTTCCTTCGGCTTGGTCACACAATCAGCTCGGTACCAGCTGGTGATGAATAAGTTCGTCCATGGGAGAGTCATCCGTCCATTTACCGAGTGAGGCAGCTAATTTGATTTCCCTATGGCTGTCTGTGGACGGAGCATGAATAGTTAGTTTTGTGGCAGATCCGGAAGTGTTTTGAAGGGATCCATGTAATTTCGTCGGGAAGCTAACAATAATTGTAATCTGAACCTAGATTGCAGAGGAGATAGCGGTCTTTGTGCATGTAAATAATGAACTGAAGCTCATCATAGAAAAGTTGGGTTACATTTTTTGAATTTTATTCAACATCTATTAACTGAATTACAGGATGGACTCGATTATCCGCTGTCGTGTTCTGAAACTTCTCAAACATTTAGCGCAAAGGTACCCATACTTTTCATGTGCGCTTCATAAAATAGGATTCACTTTGGTAAGCGATGTGACCCATGTTACCGTGAGCATACACAAAACACATACATACAGAATTGTGCCACCCCACAATTTGGAAAAATGGTGAGCCCTTGAAAATTATTAATAGGAGTTTGGAGGATGTCTTAGGCTACGAAAAAGATCTTGCATCACCTCGCAATCAGGAGAACTTGTGAACCATTATACAATGTTACTTACTTTTGATGCCATGGACTCGATACATCGAGACAAAATTCTTTGCGGACATCAAAAGTGACGGACCGCACAAACTAAGGCGAAAATACTGAAATATATTGTGATGCACATGCAAACTGTACAATATAGGGGAATTTTATTGAAAAAAAAAAAAATGAATGGGTAATACTGAGAATTTGGGTCGACACTTGGAGTGACGAACTTTACAGTGCTTGTTGCGAAAGAATATATAACAGATACATACAAGTGGAACGGAACTGATTTGATGGTTAAAGCACGTGACTATCTCGCCGAGGACTTGAGATCAAATCCCACTCCCGACAAACTCGCAAAATATGAGATCTTCCTTCGGACGGGAAGTAAAGTATGGTTCTCGGGATGACCTAGCCTAGCGCTAAAAATCTCGTTATTAGGGGTAGGCGGGGCAATATGGACACCCTAAGGTTTTTGCCAACTTTACCTGGCAAGATGTCAAAAAAGTTTAGTTTTTTAAAACATATATCCTTTCAAAGTCTATTTAGCATCTATTGCGTAAGAATGCTCACGAAGAAAAATGATTTATCCACTTCAAAAAATGTTTTGAAAAATGTTAGTTTTTCATGACCGTCTTCAAGCATGGCAGAATGGACACCCCCATGGGGCAATATGGACACCATGAGACTTTTACGAATTTCGTACATTATTTACACCTATAAAGTCATTTCATTACAAAACAACTATTATGGATGAATAATACGCCGAAGTAGTTCAGTTAATTGAAATTCAAGCTGTTCGGGATAAAGCTTCGTTTTTGCCGGCATTTACAGCTGTGCCTAGAACAACTATTTTCCACTTCTGTCGTTTTTGACCAATTTTTTCACCCTATGTCTACTATAGTGAACATTTAACCGAAAATATACTGAAATCGAAGAATTTGGTTGGCTTGTGATATAGGTTATATTGTTCCCTTGCCGCTTCTTTCAAAAAGGTGAGTGTCCATTTTGCCCCGGCAGCAGAAGATATTTCCAAACTTGATTTTTGATATAATAAAGAAGAAAATATAAACATGTTAAGCATGTAGATACAGCAAAACTACTTGCATGTGTTCTAGAAATATCAGGTTTTAATCGACCTGCAATAAATTAATCCCTAAATCTTATTTTAGGTGGTGTAAAAATTATAATTTCCATGCACAAAAAACGGAGGACGCAACTTTTTCGTGTAAAATCAAGTATAATTTTAATTTCGAATGTTTCTTTCCTGAAACTACATTTTAGACAAATGGACTATATTCTCCATTCAATAAAAGTTCAAAAAAGTTCGCATATTTCAAAATATTGAAGGTGTCCATTCTGCCCCGGGTGTCCATATTGCCCCGCCTACCCCTACAGATAAAAAAAAAGATACATACACAGAAATACATAATTATTATCATCTTTTGTGGATCAATAAAACAACAACAAAGAACAAACTCACCGGATAATCCCATTCCACTCACTCTCCGTTTTCACTACCAACTGCAGAACTCCAGAAGGCCCTCCTCTCCTCTTCTTGGCGTAACGTCCTCACTGGGACAAAGCCTGCTTCTCAGCTTAGTGTTCTATGAGCACTTCCACAGTTATTAACTGAGAGCTTCCTCTGCCAATGACCATTTTGCATGTGTATATCATGCGGCAGGCACGAAAATACTCTATGCCCAAGGAAGTCAAGGAAATTTTCTTTACGAAAAGATCCTGGACCGACCGGGAATCGAACCCGTCACCCTCAGCATGGTCATGCTGAATACCCGTGCGTTTACTGCCTCGGCTATATGGGCCCCAGAAGGCTCCTTCAGGCCATCGTGCTTGTCCTGGTTCTCTGGTGCGTATCCACTCTTGCAAGCAGACTTTCTTTTTGCTATCCACCAGAGAAAATCGTGAACAAAATTTAAAGCATAACATTTCACAAGTTGCTTGAGATTGAGCTTTATCGATCGAACGTAGTTGATGCTCCAGTATCGTAAGATCAGCTACTTTCACACAAGGAACCAATGAGATAGCTCCTTGGAACCAACAGGTATCTTCAGTGTATGAGTATTGATGATCTTCTATTTTTAGGCGGGGGATGGGGAGGCACATGGATGCCAGGCGTAAAGTGATAGATCGAGTGAAGATTCCTGTGGAGTACATAGTTTGCTTGGTTGCATAACTTGTAAGCGTTATAGGCTAGATTAACACCACAAACAAACAGACGTAACACTTGCGAAATTTCCATCGACCACGCTTTTAACGATCATTTTAAATTTTCATAGTTGTGGCTTTCACAACCAGAGGCGCGCGCATCGTTTTTCTATGCGTTTGACGTTTCACACTAGCGCCTTCTGTTGACGGTACTGCACAATACAGTGATTCGTGCAACTTTTCCACCAGGTGATGGTAGTGTGAACTGGGCGATGGATTTCCATGAAAATCGTTCTAAGTGTTACGTCTGTTTGTCTGTTTTAACACTGTTCTGTGAAAGTTGGAGCGAAGGGAACCTAGAGATCTAGAATCTAGAGATCGATATGGACACGTTTATACATAAGATGTATATATAGAAATCAGAGTATAGAGAAGTAGAGAGAAAGGAAAGAAATTAGGAGATAAGGAACGAGCCAGAGATTGAACCCAGGACCTTCTGCATATGAACCAGAAGAGGTAGCCACTAGATCACCAATATGGTAAATCCAATCAGGGATACCAGATGATTTTTTGGAAAATCTGTATCACACTTTTCAAAAATCTGTATCCCATACAAAATTTGGGAGAAAAATCTGTATCCCATACAAAAATAAAATGGCCCATCTAGCTCAAAAATCTGTGTTTCATATAAAACGAAATCTGTACGCATGCTCAAAAATCTGTATGATACAGATAAATCTGTATATATGGCATCGTTGAATCCAATGTAACTCTTTTGCACAAAGCTGTCCACGATATCGAGAAAGCATTCTCTCAAAATCAATCTTGTTTTGCTGTTTTCTTTGATGTCGGGGGTGTTTTTGACAACGTGCCTATCGATGTCATATTGGAAGCCGCACGGAGTCATGGTATATCTTCAATGATTTCCAATTGTTTTTACCAAATGCTCAAAAGACCTTTATCTCTTCTCGACTTTGCGTCAAGCAGCGATTAGGAAACTGAGTGTTTGTGGATGCCCTCAAGAGGGAGGCTTGTCACCACTTTTGTGGAATCTCATAGCAGATCCACTATTGAGGCAACTCAATGATAACGGCTTTCTTATTTATGGTCTTGCCGAAGGACTACCTATGTGTATCAGCACTTTTGACCATGATGCAAAGCGCTCTCCAGGCAGTTGAGGGTTGATGTCGCCATGCGGAGCCTCGTAGCCGTGCGGTTAGAGTCACCAAGCTTCTAATCGTACCATGCTGTGGGGTGAGGGTTCGATTCCCGCTCCGGGCGATGAAACTTTTCGTGAGAATAGTTTTTTCTCCGTATCCACTGGTGCATGATACGTATGTCCGCTGTCTAGTGTTAAAGTGCAGTCTGTACAACCTCTGGCTGAAAACGGTGTCCGTGTCTTTTTTTACGCTGGAGTCATTCTTGATTCCTAGCTTTCCTGGACATCCCAAGACCCCTGGACAGAATCAAAAAGGCTTGTATGGCCTTCGGGCAATGCCGGAAAACCTTTGATAAAACTTTGGGTCTAAATTCCAAGTATATCAAATTGATTTGCATAGGTCGAACAACAACCAATATTGGCCTATGGATGTCTTGAATGGTGGAAAAAGGGTGAAGTAAGAACAGGCCACCTTCAAAGGATGTGACGAAGTCTGGAGTATTCAGCAACACGTGACAGACAAAGTAAAATATTTCTGTACAGATAGCCAGGTATCTATAAAAGCACTTGCATCGGCCAATTCTAGGTTAAAGTTAGTTATCCTTTGTCAAACTCAAATCGGTGAGCTGAATTCAGCAAACGCTGGCCATTCTTCCGTCGCTGGAAATGAGATGGCTGATGAGTTAGCTCGCACTAAAGCACCACATTACTTCATCTCAAGCAACGCACATTACTTCATCTCAAGCAACAGTCACGGCAGCGCAGGTAATGGTTGCTCAGTAAGTCACAGTGACTTTTGTGCAACCCTTACATGCGCTGCCGTGACTGTTTTGTAACCATGTGTGTTGCTTGGGATTGGCCCTGAGCCAGCTATTCCGGTATCGAAGTGTTGGGATTCACACCTGGGCTGCCACTCAGCACTACCAATGGCCAGTGCCGACTCAGCTATCACATGGCGAATATTAATCAAACTGTTTCATTTGTATGTGATAGCTGTGAATCCGCTTGTCGATCTTCGTACCATTTGATATATAATTGTCCAGCAGTGGGAGCGGACCTGGTTGGATGATTAGAACACGTGACTATCACGCCGAGGACCTTGGATCGAATCCCACTTCCGACAAACTCCCAAATTGTGAGTTCTTCCTTCGGAAGGGGTGTAAAACGTGAGTCCCGAGATGAACTAGCCTAGGGCTAAAAATCTCGTTAATACAGATTTAAAAAATTTCCAGTTTTTGCGCAACTGCGTTTCCGAGTACTCGGTAAACATTTAAGAAGTGAAACTAGCTTCGGAAACCTACGGTATGGAATGGATTTTTACACCATATGATTTTGATTGGCGCGCCCAAGAGTATTTCGGATTCCTCCAGTGTTTTTAGTTATAGTAAGTCTTGGACATGCCTGATTTTTACAAACATCGCATTACAATGCTGTCTTGGACGAAGTTTATGTGTAGGTACAGAGTTCTCTATAAAATACTAAAAAATGTTATGATTGAACGTTTCTAGTGTCACCTATTGGCTGAAAACTTAAAGGATGGCTTTTCCGAATATATTTTCCCCAGTTTTCCGTAGAATTTTCAAATATGTCGAGCGTCCACTTAGATCAAATTAATTCCGCTTAAATTTTCGCTGTAGTCAATTAAGGCGGTAAGACTTATGATATTTTAGGTCTTAACAACCTTTGGGCCAGCCTATTGTTTAAGTTGGAATTTCGATCTTTTTGTCTACATTCGTCCTTACTTGTAAAAATACAAAAATAAAAGACAAAACGCACAGGGCTTTAATGCTCTGATTTGAGTAGGGCGAAAATATGAGCACCATGCTGATCAGTAGTAACGGTCTCCATACCCAAACGAAAACCCATATGAATATTTGCTTCCGAAAAACAACCATTCAAAAGTCACAAACACGGAAGAAAACAAAACCGTTACAGTCACGACTTGCCTAACGTTAGCTTCCATTTAGTGGCAATCTAATTTTACGCCACACGCGCAAGCGTTCTTCTCCGGAATTAGCCGGGATGCAAAACTTTTTTAATCGTATTATAGTTTCCCATTATCGTCTGCATACATTACCTCCATTCTTTACCATTCTTCGCTTGATTGTATCCTGACGGCACATTTCCTCCAACCTGTTCGAACCCCCACACCATCGCCACCACCATTCGGGTATCAACGCAGTAATGGCAAAACTTTTCCCCCTTTTACTGTTATAGCTGATGGTGCACTTGATTCCGGAGCAGCACCAACGATACGGCCTGCGGCGAAACGGCCCGGCGGAAAGGATTTCTCTAAAAGTGCAATTTCAGACTCGGTTGCCAGTAGTGTGTTCGAAGTTTTTTTCTTCTCATGCTCGCTCGGTCTGACGGTCTGACTATGCCTTTTCAAATATCCTCTGTTTCCGCTTATTCGCGCGTCTGAAAGTCGTCCTTGTCGGCAGTCGTCAGCACAGCTATAGCAGTATCGTGTGTTTTTTTTCGGTTTGTTGCCATTTGCACTTTTAATGGGGGTTGTCCATAAAAATGGCACGATGCACTAATTTCGTGTGACGGTTTCGGTTTATTGCTTGGTTATGGATGTTCGGAAGAGTTCCGGTTCTGGCGTAGTTACTGAATTTGAAAATAGCCATTATAAAAACATTGATACCTTCACGTTCTTAAGAACTGCGAGGCGTCATTTTTGGCGATGGAAGTAACACTAACACCAACATAACTTCCAACTGAAAAAAAAAAACTTGTGGCTCCAGGGAAGTCGGATTGTCGGAACGGAAAAATTACTACAGCAAGATGCATAAAAAAGTCGGTATGTGTGCTTTCTGTGGGTTGGGTTTACCATTATCAGGGTGGGAAGAAAACGAAAAAGTGTGATGAAGAAGCCAAGTATCATGGCATGAATGTGCCTCACAGTTCAAACAGTTTTCTGAACCGTTACAAGTGTAAGTGTTTGTGTGAATCACAAGCTGAGTGACTGGATATACAGTTACTTCTACTGGAATAGGATATGTTGAGGATTTATATCCTGGGTCATCATCTGTACTTTAAGTTGCCGTCAAATTGGGTAACTTGCAACACTTTTCGACCTTGAAGTAACATCATTGTAAATCATCACATTTGAAACATACTTTAAAGCATCGTGTATACTAAATATCACGAATAGAATACTATGCAGTGCTTGATTTACCAAAGTACGTAGCGACCTAATCAGGAGATGCAAAATATATGCTTGTTGCAAGTTACGGTTATTGCTGCCATTAGGGTACGGCCAGAGTGGACGCGTCACGCGACGCGGCGTGGATTTCCCATACGATTTGACAGCTCCTTATTATTGATTGTTATTCCTTTGTGTGCAAATTTTCGCGCCGCGTCGCGTTGCGCATCCACTCTGGCCGGTACCTTAGACTGCCATTAAACTGCACTAACATTCTAGTACTTGATTATTTTATGAGTTTTTGATGTATGCATGAAAAATGCATTGCAAAGTGTTTGCTACCTACCTTGATACCTTGTTGGCTACAAAGTACCTTTACTCCAACGCCGAGCGTATAGTAGAACCCTAACTTCGTCGGTTTTGCACGATATTTCTCGATTTTTCCCGAACGTGTAGGGATCGCAGATCTTCTTCAACCGCGTGCAGTCAGCGCGTTCGCGGTCGCCCACGAAGTCGCCGACCTCTACCTGGTTTTCTGCTGACATTCGCACTACGTGTCCAGCCTACTGAAGTCTTCCGTATTTCGCTCAAAAACTCCGAAAGCTTTTCGATCTACCTCCACGCCTCGTAGACCGTAGAGGGCAACCGGAAGAATCAGCGTCTTCGTCTACGAATTTCGTTTGCGTTTGCAAGTTACGGAACCTAAGCTGGTTACGTAATCCGCAAAAGGGCCTATTTATAGCTGCAATACGCCTTTTTACTTCACGGGAAACGTTATTGTCACATGTCGTCACAAGTGTTCCAAGATAAATAAATAGTTCAACAACTTCAAACACATCCACATCAATCGGTAACCTCAGCACTAACACCACTAGGCCTACCTCTGCCTCTACCCGCTATCATGTACTGCGTCTTGGTAGAGTTAATAGTAAGAAATCAAAGCTTGTTTTTCTCAGAGATGGCGCCACCACATTAAAAGTAAAATCATTTTTCTTGTATGGACAAATCATTGGCTTGCACTCGTTCCGCATCGCAGCGCTTTGTGCCTTGGGGCAAAAAGCTGCAAATTAGAAACAAAATCATTATCCCTACGCGTTTCTTCTGGATTCATTGCAGTAACAGAGAATTGATTACATCACCATACAAATTTCAAGTTGTTTACTTCTTTTTTTCTGACTGGCATTTTTCACCCGTGTTGCGCATGATGTTTCGAGTGGATAGGTGCCAGACGGCGCCGCTGTATATGTGAAAAACACATGGAACACGAGCGCCGTCTATGATTCCGTAGCGCAAACTTTTCTGCATGTTTACACTGTTATCACGTTTACCGCATTTATCAGAAAAGCGCCACTACCGGCACTTTAGCAAAGGCACAGCTGCTTACTTCCTATTGGCAAGCCTATCCTCGATGTATCCCTCTTCAGAGGATCATAAGCTTCCTCCACTTCCCTACGATCGATGTCGATGAGATAAATATCGTCCGCAAAGTCAAGGAGCATGTGCGACCGTGTGAGGATAGTGCCATTACTCTGCACGCCAGATCTCCAAATCGCTTCTTCGAGTGCAATGTTGAACAGCAAATTTGATGGAGCATCACCCTGCTTCAATCCATCCATAGTCACAAACGAGGTAGACACTTCGTCTGCGACCGAATACTTGATTTTGATCCATCCAGCGTTGCCGTATCTGCCTAATTAGTGACGCTGGAAAACCATGTTCTGACGTTATCTGCCAAAGTTCATTTCTTGTCACTGAATCGTATGCTGTTTTTAAAATCAATAAACAGATGGTGAATCTGCCTGCAATTAATATTTCCGAAATTTATCTATGAACATCCGCAGGTTAAACATTTGATCGGTCGTTCATCGACCTGGTATTCGACAACGAAGGACTTCTCAACATGTCTCAGTCTGTTGAACAGGACTCTCGACAGTATTTTAAATGTCGAATTTATATTCGATGAGGCTATTCATATGAGGCCGTCCAGCCAGCTAGTAGGCAATTCTTCATCCTAGGGTGCCTGTACCAGTTATCGCACTACCTAAGGAAAACTATTTCTACAAAAATAAGAAGAAGACCGACGAATGTAAACAATAAGTCAAATGATTGATTAGTTTTCATACTTTACAGGAAAAATATAAAAACGGAACCAAAACCACTTTTAGTATTTATTACGGCGTGTGCCAATGATAGGAACCCTGCACCAGTTATGGACACATTTGTTAATTTGGGTTCCACTTCGCACTATTTACATGCATTCCTTATGGGATTTGCCATAACTGGTACACTATGGCGAAATAGGGTGCAAGGAGGCCGAAAAGTTAAGGAAAATGATTTATTTCTACCATAATTTGAGCAAATTGTGAAGTTTGAATGATTGCAATCATCTTTTGTGATCGTGATCTGTTTTTCACGATTTTTTTCTTGTTGATTTGTACCTTTAAAGGTTGAAAATCAACTATGGCGAATTTGAGGTACTATAGCCATAACTGGTACACTGAGCCTACTAAATTTTTACAATTATCTCTCTCTCTCTTGTTGGCGTAACGTCCCCATTGGGACAAAGCCTGCTTCTCAGCTTAGTGTTCTTTGAGCACTTCCACAGTTATTAACTGAGAGCTTCCTCTGCCAATGACCATTTTGCATGCGTATATCGTGTGGCAGGCACGAAGATACTCTATGCCCAAGGAAGTCAAGGAAATTTCCTTTACGAAAAGATCCTGGACCGACCGGGAATCGAACCCGTCACCCTCAGCATGGTCATGCTGAATACCCGTGCGTTTACCGCCTCGGCTATATGGTCAATTATCTGGTGCATTGATTTATGTAGCTGCTTATTTTTGTGCTTAAGAAGTTCGATCGAGTTCTCGTCCATTTTAGTAGTCTTGCTGTTTTTCAGCTATGGTTCCTTAAGGTTTTTTTTTGTCTGTATTAACGAGATTTTTAACCCTAGGCTAGTTTATCTCGGGACCCACGTTTTACTTCCCTTCCGAGGGAAGAACCCACATTTTTTTGTGAGTCGGGAGGTTCCTTAAGGGCCATCTTAACCTCATTCAGTGTTGGTTATTCCACTGCTTGACCGTCGTCCATTATGGTAATCCTGTTCCTGGGTGCTCCTTCCTTGCTATCATTCATCAAATTTTCGAAGTACTGCTTCCACATGATGGCTGCCACCATTGTTTTGCCTGTCAGAAAATTTCCTTCCCCGTCATTGCACATGGCGGGCACTGGAGCAGTCTTGTGCCACGCACCATTGACAGTTTCATAAATCCTCCGCATATCGTTCCTGTCCATACTTCCCTGCGCTTCAGCAATCACACTCTCTTCGTGCTGTCGTTTATTACTGCGGTGAATTCGTTTCTATGCTGCACTTGCCACCTTGTATCGCTGCCTGTTGAGCCGGGTACCGGCCACTAGCATTCGACTTCTGGTGGCATGATTTTCGTGCGTCACTCGTTGACACTCCTTGTCGAGCCAACGACTACGTTGGCGTCGCTGAGCGGTACCTATCACCTCTTACGCAGTTGTTGTCACTGCTTCATCGATACATCCCCGTAAAATGTTGACATCTCCAGATACCTTGGTCTCTCCTATCCTTTCGTCCAGCTTCTGATGGTACTGTGCCGCAACCCCTTCGGCTGATAAACGATGGATATTGAAACGCGCTTCGTTCTGTTGTTTCTTGAACTTATGACGCTGGATAACCGCACCCGGATTTTTGCGGCCGTAAGGCATCGACTCTCATCGCATAAACAGTTCACTCGCGCTCATTATTTCGAAGGCGCAACCGCGAGAGTGTGGTAGATTGATATCTAAGCCGAAAGAGAGATAGTTGTTAAGTATAGGGCACTGCATGAAATTCTCGCCTTCTCTTTCGTTCTTACAGAAATTTTGTTAACAACAAGGCCAAGAAACGTCAAAATCCCATACAAAATCAAAACAATGCAGTGCCCTATTGAAAGACGGATCCGGTTAGGGTGGTGCTTCGAATCCAGTTTGACTTTCTATTTCACAGAATCTTAACTTGTTCTGTGGCTTGTTTGGTAAAAGCGCCGATCTAGCGATACGGAGTTGTGGGTTCGAATCCCACCAAAACAAGTGGTATTTTTTTCACAAAATTTATCACTCAGTTTGTCAATTAAACACACACTGTTTACTAAAGCATAACAAAAATAGTTGCTGCAATTAAATACAGAGAAAAAATATCAAAGAAACTACCGTTGAAATTTCCAAATGAAACTTTCATTTCCCTGTCGAAGGATTCTCAAATAAAACACCGAAGCAATATCAAAAGTACATAGGTTCCCAAACTTTTAGATGAGCGACCCCCTTTTGCCAGCAGATGAACTTTTCACGACCCACCATAGAAATTCCCTCATTTGTTTTTCGTTACAGTAAAGTCTTCGAATGTCCCTCCCGACCACCTGGATGAAGAGCGGCGACCCTCTGGGGGTCGCGACCCTCTCTTTGGGAAACCATGCAGATACTTTTAAAGAAGTAGACGAACAAATTTGAAAGGCATTACTGGAGAAAATCGCAAAAGAATAGGGTCCTAAAAATAATGACAAAATCCCGTTTTTCTTGAAAAAATATGATGAAGTATAACATTCTGATCGCAACAGCAATTTTTCCGAATTCGGAAATCGAAAGAATAATGAGAAAACTCGAAATAAGTAAAATGGTAAACACTTCTAGTTTGACATTTGAGTTCGACCTTGACGTGATGAAATCAGACATTTTTATCGCTGAGGATTTAAAAACGTCAGGCATGGTAGCAAAAATTTGCTTAAATCAAGAATTTAAAGCTAGGGGCGGGACACATGATCAAAAAATATAAAAATATATTTTCAACCAGAATACCACAAAAATCAAAACAATGGAGTTCCTAAGAAATGTGGAAATAGGTATTTGCCGGAACTATTTCCAGAAATAAAAGGTGAGAGTTTGATTCGATAAACAAAATTTCGATATGATCATCATGCTTCGATATCCGCAAAACTGTCATTTCTTTCACGCAATAAAACTGAAAGGTTGTTGCACGCATTTTGTCATTTGCAGACGATTTCAACGTTCCCAATTTCATTCCGTTCGAAAGTTAGAATTTCATGCAATTTATTATGCAAAAATTGCTAAGAAATGTGTATTTTGTTTGGAACAGCTCTACCCCATTTGGCATAACGGTCATTCGGCATAATACCGTTTGTCATAACCATGATTATTCTCCTTCTTTACTTCTTCTTCAGGCGGCTTTTAATGATACATATGACAAAAAGCTTTGAGCTAAATTGCATTATGTCTAAGGCATTGTACAAATTTCAAACAAATAATACTTATCACTATTTTTTTGCAAGAAAATTATATTATTTTTTATACAGATGTTGGCTTTTTCGGTCTAGGCTAGTTTATTAGCCTTTTGACCCTACCCGAGCAGAAAAGAATAGCAACAAAATAACATATCGAGGTATTAATCCCAAATAACATTATACCTCAATATGCTCTTCATTAGGTGGACATAAGAGGCAAAATAACAAAAATGAATATCATAATTTTGTATAAATAACACCTGAAAAATAACAAGTCTTGTTATTTCAATAATGAATGCATACCATAAATTTCAAGTACTCTATTTGTTATCCAAGAGGTATGAAATAACAAAGTAATAACATGTCTTGCTATTAAATTGAACATTTTTCTGTTGCTCCATGATGTAATAGCAAATCTTGTTCTTCAGTTATTTTCCCAGCCAAATCAACAATACCACATCAATGCCTAGCTTTGCTCAAATACCTCTGATTGTTATTGTGGTGCTCTCATAACATAGCGTAGAATAATATAGCAATACCAACTTAAGGTATTAGAGCACAATTTGCTCTTTGCACGGTATTTGTAAGGTATGCCCTTCTGCTCGGGTAGACCGAGAAAGCCAACATCTGTATTTTATTATTTGTATAAAAACAAGATCGAACAAAAGAAATGCTTCGCTTTATACATCCTTAACTTGCATCTTAAAAAAATGATATCGATTTGTTGAATACAGCATTCCTATGTCGAGTGACAGTGAGTGTTAATATACACCGAGGAAGACGGTGGAGCACTCTTATCTGTCGGAAGATATTTAAAAGGCGAACACGAGGCCTTAATCTAGACTCAAGCTCAACGGAAGAAATAAACTTTCATTCGAGGAAAACTTCCTGACACAAGCACAGTCTTGGAAGGTCTGGAAAGATTTTCAGCCTAATCTCTTTCGACACCTTCCCCCTGTCCGTACCCAACCCACTAAAGGAACGCGTCTCGCCTCGGTTTCTTCCCGTGAATGGAAAGAAGTTTTGCTCGGGCCGTACCTACCTAATAAGAAATAGAACTCTTAAACAGACAGGCGTAAAATGGCAGTTCCAAAGCAGACGGTTGAATGGATAAAAAATGTTTTCTTCCTACACACATTAGATGATTATCAAGTTGGAAAGTAAATATTTTATGGTGGACCATTAGATAACTTTCTTTTTTTTTATTTCTTACTTCGTCTATGTCAGTAGAATGAGGTTGAGAGCTTTCATGAATTTTTGAGAGAGACCTGAAGAAGGACGTGTTATCTTTATTTCTAGTTAATGTTTTGCTGCTGGATTACATACTTTTAGCTGGATGGAAAATTGAACGTCAGATAATATTTTACGATGGGGAATTATTTGGTACGTTGATTTACAGGAGATTAGTTATAACGATTTATTGGGGGGCCCTTATCAAGGGACTGTTGAAGGTGTTCAGATGACATCAAGGTGTTTATAGTTAACGCACATTTATTTTTTCCTAAGTTTGACTGTTGCTTATAAACTTAGCATCATTGTGAGATTTCACATAAAAATTGTTTTAATGCGCACATTTCAAAATCGAATAGACTTCTAAGAGGGAATTATTTCAACCGTATGGCGGTTTACCGAATGCTCACTATATGATGGATCGAAACTTCATCATTGCGTATGTTATCCCAAAATTTCAAGAATATCTTTGAAACGCCTATTCAAAGTCTTTCCACTCGCTGTTATGCATAAGAAACACTCCCAAGCTTGTCACGTCCATCCACATAAAAGCCAAACCCTTTCTTATTCCATAGAGTTGTTCGACGGCGTAGTAAGCCTTTCGGTTCAGGGGTTGGGAATGGGAAATGTCCGGATTCTTAAAATTATGACGAAAATATCAAAGATGGTGATCTAAAATAAAAGAACACAACTGTTAAAAGCAGTATTTGGCTTGAAAACCATGCATGATGGGTATATATTCTACAGGGAAGATGTCCGGGGTCAATAAATGATAACCCAGAATGTCCCAGATGCCGAAAGTACTTCAGACTCTAGTTTAATTTAAAAACACTTCACTTTTGCAAAAGAAAATAAAAAAATGAATAACTCTTTTAAAGAAAAACTAGAAAGGACGAGCAAATTCCTTTTAATTCTACTACTGTGCTTATCTTCGGACAGATAGGCCTATTTCGTCTGTGACTTACAGACTTCTTCAGTGTCAAGTGCTCGACTGAAGAAAACCTCGCATTCGTTGTGGTATTTATACTAGGAGTGTATGTGTAGGTACGTTTGTGGGTAAAAGTGTAGGTATAAAAATGTAGGTACAAAATTGTAGGTACATATTTGTAAAAAAAAGGGGGTGTATCTACCTGTTAGAAAACAGGGTGTCAATAAGATACCTGAAGCTAGGAAAATTCCTACCGATTTGGTAGGTAGTCAATTGGTGTTTGTTGTGTTATTTTTTTTTTTCCTGCCGATTTGGTAGGTAGTCAATTTGTGTTTTGTGTATTGTGTAATGTTTTGTGTGTGTTAGGTAAAAATTTAAACAGCCACGTGTACCCATTGCCCTGATCCTTGTTAAGTAGTTTTTTATTGTTTTGTTTGTAAATTTCTAAACTTTCTGCAACATCAAGTTTCCATGGGTTTGTAATGTGTCGTAAGAGTTTAATATTTGAAGTATTCAAAAAATGTCCTTCATTGAAAATATGTTCAGCAACTTTAGATTTAAAATGATGAATGAGTCCCTTGTCTGTGTCTTTGTGTCCGAAGATAAGCACAGTAGTAGAATTAAAAGGAATTTGCTCGTCCTTTCTAGTTTTTCTTCAAAAGAGTTATTCATTTTTTATTTTCTTTTGCAAAAGTGAAGTATTAGTGAAGTGTTTTTAAATTAAACTAGAGTCTGAAGTAACAAGTTCTACTAAAAGCTCTAAAGTAATAGTAAAGTGCCGAAAGTAGCCAAATATAAAAGTGAACCAAACTCATGCATGTGACACATCAAATCGCGGCTTTTTCGATAACCTGATGAACGGTTAGCTAGAAAATAGGCTCAGGCCACATTAGAAACAACCGACAATGTTTCGGAATCGGTTCCGGGTGTCCCGCCGGAGGTACCCAAATATAAAAGGGAACCAAAGCCATGCAGGCGACATCAGTGTTGGTAAAATCACACTCAAAGCACACTCATGAAAAGCTCCTGCGTGAGCAAACTCGCGCGCGATTCTGAATCGTTTTCTCACTCGCGAGATTTTCATGCAAAACCTCGCTCTCACGAGTCAAGCACCGAAATCTCGTTCGCTTGTAAAACGAATCCAAATCAATTTGAACGACATCCAATGTTGTTGTACGATAGGTTTGCTATTGTTCTATCATAGAGATAACGCAATGAGTGAAATCGCGAGTCAACTCATGCATGATTTTTTTGGCGATGAGTTTGGCGAGTCAAGAATTGCGCGTGAAACAACTCAAGCATAAGGTTTGAGAATTAGAGTTTTTACCAACACTGGGCGACATATCAAATTGTGGCTTTTTAGATAACCTGAGAACAGAAAGCAAGAAAAGATTGCCACTCCTTATCTGAACCGGTTCCGGAAGTCTCGCCGGAAGTGGCCAAATATTAAAGTAAACCAAACTCGTGCATGCGACACATCATATCGCTGCTTTGCTAACCTGATGAACGGTTAGCAAGAAAAAAGACTCAGGCCACATTAGAAACTACCAGTAATGTTCCGGACCCGGTTCCGGGTGTCCCGCCAAAGGTAGCGGTACATTCCGGAGCTGGTTGTGGGTGTCCCGCCGAAAGTGGTAAAATGTAATATTGAACCATACCAATGCATGCGGTAACGGAAAAGCCCGCTGATTAGACAATTATTGCTGTTGAATTACCGGGGTAAACTTTTAATTCGCCAAATTGGTCATTATACACAATCTTGTTCATTGCAATTTAACAACTTTATATTTTAGTTTTTATTTTGATTGTCGGATTTGTTATCGAAAACAAATCCAACTGATATTGCACCACAATTGATAGCTTGTTCTATTTATGTACGATTGTTGCCTTCCAGAGTTTATTCCAGATGATCTCCAGGCGGAATATGTGCCGGGCAGCACAAAATTTGAACTTCTAGAAGTAGCAGCTGCTGCGGGTGGATCATTTGCATTTACAGTGCAGAACGCTTTAACATGTAATCATTTTTTGATGCGACAAATGTCGAATGAGCGGGATACGAATTAAAAAGTGTCGTATTAGATATTGAATAAGTGGGGTACCATCTTACCCTGCTTATTCGTCACTTTTTCTAATACGACACTTTTTCAATAACCTGATGAAGGATTCGCAAGAACCATATTTGAGACAAGCGGTGGTGTCCCGAACCCGGTTCCGGGTGTCCCACTGGAAGTGAACCAAATGCATCAAATCACGGCTTTTTAGGTAACTAATGAAATAGTCTCATACCATATTTAGGACAACCGGTAGCGCTCCGAAATCAGTTCCGTGTGTCCCGCCGAAAGTGGTGAAGTATAAAAGTGAACCAAGCTCATGCATACGCTACATCAAACCGCGACTTTTTTAAACCTGAGGAACGGTTAGCAAGAAAACAGGCTGAGATAACATTAGGAAGTACCGGTAGCAGTGTTTGGATTTACGAAATGAACAGAATCAATGCAAGTGATTAATATGTGTAAAAGAACAAAATCTTAATGAAACGAAAGCCATATACAAACAAACGTCTCACTGTACTCTTTGTATATCTATCGTTCTTGTTCAAATTCAAATATTCATAAGTTTGCAAATTGGACGCTCACGTGGCTTGGACCGTTTTTGCTCCTGCTTGATGTTTACTCACTACCGCCATCTAGTCAGGCGGCGGTATGCAAAACGCAGCCTGATAAGCATTGGGCGATTTTGTTTCGTGACGATGAATATAATCATAATTTGTTCCAAGCAGTATGTCTGTCTGTGCTAAAGCGATCTCACTAAATCACACCATTTCAGACCCGTGAGGTGTAAATAAACGTTGAGATGGGACAACGTTTTATGGGAAAATTAAAATTTATGCGATCAACGTGTGTCATCAATAAGTTTCCCAATTCGATGATGGCTTTGATAAAATTCTTGCTTTTCTAAATAAAGTTTTCTCAGGATTCAGGAACACTTCGACTTACGTCGACGAAAAGATCATGAGAACATATTTGTTTTTTTTTTATTTATTACATGAGGAAAACTTTCAAGACTCCCCAGCCAACACGAAGTCGTATATGATGTAGAATAAGATGCTAGAGTGGACGCCATATGTGTACATGCTTCCAATTATCCTTGTGTAAAGTGTACGCATATCGCTTCCACTTTTGCATCCTATCTAATATCATATGATTTCTTCGGCCTTTTTTGAGACTTATTCCGGGATTATTTCAAAGATTCTTCAACGATTTCCTTCCTAGATTTTTTATGGGATTCTTCCCAAGATTACATGGGATTTCTTCCAGGATTCCTCCTGGAATTTCTCCCAGGGTTCCTGCATTACATTTTCTTGGGAATTCTCCAGGGATTCCTTCCATGATTCCTCTAGGGATCCCACCTGGGATTCCTTCAGGGGTTCTTTCGGGATTATTTCGTGCGTTGATTGTTCATCGATAGGTTTTCAGCGAGAAATTTGACAAGAGCCTACTTCATTGTTTGTTTTGCAGTTTCCTATGGAATATTATTCACTCAATTCTTTCTCGACACATATATAAATACATTTCTTTGTTCAACATCACACTTTAGATAAGACATAGTCAACAATAGTACGCCACAATACTTGGTTCAGGGCTCTCCATTTTTGGTCAATGTCCAATTCTTGTCGAACGTTTCGCGAATCAACCGATGGTGAAATCAGGATTCTTTCGGCGATCTCCCCTGCGATAATTTTAGGGATTCCTTCAGAACATTCTAAAGATTATATCAAGAAAAACTCGTACATTTATTAGTATTCCTCTAAGGAGTTCAGTCGGCACTCCTAGAAGGATTTCTACCGTGCTTCCTTTATGGGTTCTTTCCGGAATTCCTTCAGTAGTTTATCCAAGAATTCCCTAATTAAGTTCTCCCGGGATTCTTTCTTCAATTCACCTTAGGTTTTAGAGAGTTTCTCTTTTAGAGATTCCTCCCGAGAAGCCTTGAGAGTTTGTTTCAAAGATTCTTCTCTGGATTCGTATAGGGATTATTCCTG
This sequence comes from Aedes albopictus, assembly GCF_035046485.1. Taxonomy (NCBI): domain Eukaryota; kingdom Metazoa; phylum Arthropoda; class Insecta; order Diptera; family Culicidae; genus Aedes; species Aedes albopictus. The sequence goes on from NC_085137.1 coordinate 368,742,196, forward strand.
GGATTCCTTCATTACGAGTTCATTATTTTTTCTCGTGATTCGTTTGATGATTTCTCGCGGGATTCCTTCAAGCATTCTTTCAGCATTCTCCCGATATTCATTTAAGGATTTCTTCATAGATTTCTCCCAAGGTTTGTTTTCATTGTTCGCGGATTAAGGGTGTCTTCATTTTTTTAATTCTCTTCTGAAATACTTTTTGTGATTATTTCAAGAATCCTTTCTGGATACATGTTGGGATTCCTTCCCAGGTCTTTCCTGGGATTTGATTCTTTCAGCGTTGTCTCCGAAGATTCTTTCCGTGAATCTTCCCGAGATTCCTCATAAGGCTCCTCAGGGTTCTTTTCGGGATTCTTCCTGGGATTTATCCCAAGATTCATCCAGAGCTTTCTCCCGGAATTCCCCTAGGATTTATTCTGCCGTGTGCAGCATAGTTGTCCAATTTTCATAGGGATTGTTGCCCAATTTTTCCCATAGACATGGGACAACTATGTATGCTGCACACGGCAGTATTTCTGCTAAAACTTGAGAGCTAGGAACAAAAAATCTTGATTGTAGTTTACATATGTATTCCATGCTGGAATAAATATACTCTCATTTACATTACTGAAATGCTGCATTAACATTCAAAACATTTTAATGATTTTTGAATTATCTATCGTGCTATTGGTCACGCCCCTCGCTCCAACTACGCTCATGGTTTTGTTACTAGAATCGGCCGAAAGTCAAACAAGCAAAATTAATTTATGTGTAGGGCCACATAGCTGTCCAGTGCCAATCCAGCAGGAAGGGTAGGCTGGAATCCTTTGTCAGCTGAATCATAAAATGGCTTTTGAAACTTCCGTACGTCAAAATATGAAAATGTTTTTCTTTACGTTTGTTATTCCACAGCTTCCTTTTCGCTTATGCTAACAAATGTCCCTACAAAATTCTCCACCCATATGCCATTCAATGTCCACTGGATGCCGATGGAAGGCGATGGAGCGTGAACTGGCTCCTCCTGATACGTAGTGCCCTGCGGTCAGCCATGTGGCGGTGATCCCTGATGGTCCGGACCGGACTGATGAAATATGGTGGCACTTTCGGGAAAGGGAATTGGATTGAGCATTATGGCCGGCTATCGTTTCTGCCTCAATGCGAAATTCATCACCATTTCCCCAACGGGGATTGGGTTGAATTTTTTGAATTCCAATATCTTTTTGAGATAGATGGGTTTGGGCACCTTTAGGTAATCAATCTCGGTTTCAGCGAGATTGTGATTCTGGGAAGTCCTTTTTGGTGATATAGTTAAAAAGGACTGTGAGTTTACAGTGACAGTGCTCGACACCATCTCAATTCTTGAAAGCAAATTGACACCCTTTTAAACAAACTTCCGTAAACAGCTTAGATTCGGTGTCTATTAAATATCAGGCGACACCAGACGGAATGCTTGAAGTTGCATTTGAAAATTCTAAACCAAACCACTTAACTGTAAACTGTAAACTTAATTTCCTCCAACGGTTTCTATTATTAAATCAGAGCTCTGTCCCAGAATGTGCATTGCATACCTGCTTTGAAATCCATCTAATGGGTAAGACCTTTATTGGTCTGGCTGAACGACATCCGTACCCTCTAGCAGGGTGGGCTGAATCTGTCAAAATATGTACAACCATTCATCACAGCAGCTACCGTCTAATTGCCAGCTAAATATAGCTTCCTCGTGTTGCTATATCTGTGTACATATGTATCCACTTGTAGAAGAATTTAAATTTGAGAGGACAACCAAGATTACAGAGACCAATGGGATTTCCAGCAATCTCTCTCCATACAAATGCTAATCCCGGTCCTCAGTCTTTGTATTGTATCAGCCAGATCATACAAAGCCGAGAGGTTAGCACACTCCGACTGACGTCGACGACAACGACGGACGACGGTACAGAACAGGAAAGAGTTTGGGTTGCGGCTGTGGCTGCTGTGGTCCAACCGACAACGGAAACGGTACAGTCAAAGAGGAAGTCCCTTTTTCAATGGAAATGTTTCCGCTTTCATCATTACTTTGGTTCGTTTGTTTCGTCGTGTGTCGTTCCCACTCGCTATCGACGCTGCTGGAATGCAGTCAGGCTGTAGCTCAAGGCCGGCTTTTGTTCAGGGCGGGCGGGCGCATAAAAGTAGAAACAATGAGTTAGCAGCACCCATTACAGCCCTGGTCATCATCCCTTTTGGCGCCCGAAACGCTATCCATTAGACAACGAATGGTCAACAAAAGGGGTTTTTTGGATTCGTGCTATATCTGCAGCAACAAAGCGGAACACAGTTTTCCCTTTGGGGCCAAACGGAATGGTACTTCCGCAGACCGCCGAGATTCGTCCGTTCGGGAGTTGGTTTCATATTTTTCGGTTGTGGGCATTTCTACGAATGGCATTAATTCCATTTCACTTGCAGACCAATACGCAAATGTCTGTGCTTGATGCGAGCAAAGGATAGACATGAAAATCGAATGAAATTTGAAACAGTAAAACAAACATTACGTATAGGGTGCCTATACCAATTATGGCACTATCTAAGGAAAATTATTTGTACAAAAATAACGAGAAGACCAACGAATGTCATGGATATGTTAAAAGATAGCATAGTTTACTTGCTTTACAGGAAAAATATGAAAACGGAGCCAAAACTACTTTTAGTATTTAGGGTATTTTAACCAATAGTGGACCCCTTAGTAGCTGAAAATTGCTCTGATCGTTAAAACAGTATGATATTCTAATTAAATTGCCCCTGTCAACGTTTGCACAGCAAGTTCTATGTCTTTCCTGCACATTGCACACAAAAACCTTACCAAACCACCCTATATTTCCCATAAAATAATCATTTCAAATCTGGCTTAAATTATCCAATAGTGGTCCCCCCGGGGTCCACTATAGGATTGTTGGGGTCCACTATAGGATAAATCGTATTCTCTTACCATGTTAAAACGGAGACAATAGTGGACCCCCTTGGATTTAACCAATAGTGGTCCCCCAGATTTGTTTACATTTACAAATTTTGTTCAAAAAATAAAATTATTGCTTTCCAGCGTAGCTCCACCACTTGTAACTACTGGCTAGGAACATGATCCATCGTCTCCCGGTGGAAGTTCACCGGTAAAAATAGATTTAAGCAGGAAAATTAGGAAAAATATAAGGGGGTCCACTATAGGTAAGGGGTCCACTATTGGCTAAAATACCCTATTACAGCGTGTGCCAATGATAGGAACCCAGGTAACCACTAAGCATTTGAATAAGCCGTACATCAGCCCGTATTAAGCATTTGAACTCCGTGCTGCCCTACATAAGCAGTTCGAATGCATAACTGCCTTGAGTTAGCATAAGCTGTGCTGCTCAAAAACTTTTGACTGTTAATTAGCAATTCAACTGCTTGAGGTACTTTTACTTGGGAGCAATCAGAATCAGGCTTTCCAAATGTACATCCTTCTCGCAACAGCCCGCGCAAGGCTGAGTCGACACTCTCTTACCGTGTGCAATACCATCAGTGAGAAATGTATCGCCAACAGCACGCACACGCATGAGCGAAATATGTATTGAAACAGCCGCTGCTTCGGCTGCTTGCCTGACAGTAGCATACACTGAACGAAACCCCCCGCCCAAGATCGACTGAGAGGCGATACGATCACGCCCCTTAACGATATTCGGTCGGAAACCGTATGGTCCGCCGACCAAATGATGTCATATTAAAACCAGATGACAGCGGTTTGAAAATAGAATGGCGACCATATGGTCGAGCAACTTTGTTTTTTTAGCGATTGATAACAATAATGTCACCGCTATCTTTTTCAAAAAATATGTGCTTAGTATGGCCAAAATATGACATGTCCAGCATTGGACATGCGAAACAAAATCGTCAATGTCCCGGGTGTCACGATCAAGGAACTTGTTACGCTATCGATGAATAAATTCGGTGCATCTGTGTGGCCTTCGCTCTGCAACTAATATTCATTCACATAGCGTGCGTCGACTCATACGCGAATAAGATGATCGTCATCCGCTTTTTGGGATGATTGCCGTATGTCTGATTCGTCATTCGACAACACGGTTTTGGTAATTTGGACTGGATGGTCGGACAAATCAGTCGATTTCGGGATGGGGTTTTCGTTCAGTGTACTCGAGTCGTATCGAGCCGAGTGGGAAACGTCGTCAGTATTGTTGGCCGCATGGCGATGACAATTTTCGGCTAACCAAGCCAGCTGTCGCGTAAAGGGTGTCATAGGCTGTCACGGGAGCACATGGCTTAACATGATATGCCTTTCACAAGATGCCCCAGGGGCGAAAAAAAGTTTGTGCCAGGGTTTGTCAAAATTGTAATCTGGCTAAAATATACCACTGATGTGAGATTCAACTCTCTTTTATATTGAAAACATGGCAGTGCATTTCACATGCCAATAAAAAATAATGCTATGCAAAATACTCTACTAGAATAAGACTTACAGGTACATATTCTCTATTTGAAAAAAATACATAATATATGAAACGCGTCGATAATTTTACGCGTGCGATATACCACGATACTCTACACGTTCAACAGAAGTAAAATGCTCGGGCCGAGCGCAGCGATTTTCGTCACTTCGTGTCCAGCCAACGAGAGACGGTTTGGGCTAGAGCCGAGGTTGTCATCGGCGAACGAACGCACAGCGAAAGCAGACGATTTGAGCAGTTCCCGACAGTGGTGTTGTAGGTCGCATGAGTTTTATTCTGTGGGCTGTCATGAACCATGCATTCACAAGGCTGTCATGGGAATAAGAGTGTGACAGCCATCAAAATGCTATCATGATGCGGTACTTTTGGGAAGCCTGATCAGGGATGCCAAACATACAGATTTTTCTGTAATTATACAGATTTTTTCGCAGCTTATCATACAGAATTCTGTATACCAATATTACAGATTTTTGGAAAAGGATGCAGATTATACAGATTTTTCAAAAACTTACAGAATTTCATACAGATTTTCCGTAAAATAATGCAGATTTCATACAGATTTTCGGAAAAAGTAGTCATACAGATGATACAGATTTTTGGAAGGCCAAAATACAGATTTAAATTTGGCAACCCTGAGCCTGATCAGAATGCTTTACAACTGCTCTTCAAATGCTAAGAGCAAAGAGGTTGGGAGATATGTTATGCATTTGACAACACATATTTTCTCTCTCTTACAGAGCCTATGCTTCAGTTTACAAATTTGTGCATCTGATTTGTATCTTTATTTTCCCCTACTCATCCAAAAGCCCCACAGAAAACATTACTGCAACTGGATTGGATTGGGAACTTGTCCATCAAAAAATCACCAATTATCATTTCGTCGGAAAATGTGTGCCGAATAGGTGGATGCTTTGGGAAGAGAGAATCATACTTCACAGATAAAATAAGGAAGAATAATGCTCTACCACAATGAAATAACTCTTTGTATGTTGAAAGTGAAGCTGTTATCCAATCATTCTTTATATTGGTGATAAAATCAACGCACGCCACCGGAACAGCATCGTGGATCAGGAGCAACAAAATCTGAAGCAGATATATGATTGATCAATCTCCGAATCGTAAGTTCAAACCCACATCACTACAAAATGAGCAAAAAAGTATCACCTGGCACCAGCTGGAATATGGAAGGACGATGAAGCGGGGAAGCAGGCTGAGAGAACAAGAGGCAGACGTCAATCTATTTTTGTTTTTTTTTTGCTGGACGAGGCGTTACGCTTCTTTGTGACGAGCTTGGTGCTCTAGTGGCTACCGCTTCTGATTCATATGCAGAAGGTCCTGGGTTCAATCCCTGGCCCGTCCCTTTCCTTCTATTTTGTATCTTTCTATCCACTTTCTCTATAGTCTCCTCTCTATATATGCAACTCATGAATATTCATATGTTCATAGTCATCGCTAGAACCAGAAACAATTGGTGATTTGATGTTGCATGAAGAAGAAGAAGAAGGAGAAGAACGATGGTGTTTTGAAAAAATCATATCCCTATAACACAGGGGAAGTTTTTAAAATGCCTCTATAAAATATAAAACATAATCTAATTATAAACGGTTTGATTTACGGTGTTAGACTTTGAACGGACTACAAATTAAGTATCTTATCAAGAAAAAAATGTTAAATTTAAATTTATACGTTCAATATGTAGTCCGTCCAAAGTCTAACACCGTACATCAAACCGTTTTTAATTAGATTTTGTTTTAGATTTTATAGAGGCATTTTAAAAACTTCCCCTGTGTTATAGGGATAGGATTTTTTCAAAACACCATCGTTCTTCTTCTTCTTCTTCATGCAACAACAAATCACCAATTGAAAAGTCGTTTCCCTTCCTTCCTACTTTCACAGCACAGTGTCAATCTATCAGATAACGCCTACGAGTTATGCAATCAAGCAAACTGTGCCGCAAATCCTCAGAATAATAAACACAATTCTATCACCATATGTCTGGCATCCACACACCAATGTGTAAAACCCTCTGCATACCATATCCTACCAACACTCCGACATCCGCATGAATTTGTACAGACGCAGAGGTATATTCGGTCTGATGTGGATATAAACGATTGCAATCATCACTTCCTTCCTCTTCCCACATTGACCTGCAACCTGATGTGGCAGGCGCCTAAAAAATACAAGATCACCAACGCTCACACACGGTTTGCAAAACGGTGAGTCGATCAGGAGAGCGTCCAATATAGCTCTGGTCTTCACAAGTTCCTACCTCATGCTTCCACGGGGCAAACAATGACAAAGACCGCCAGCTAAGAGTTGTGTGCTTAGCTGGTAGTGCAGCCTGGGCACTGTTGTCCTTCTGACTTCAGCTAGATTGAGGAGGTACGATCCGAGTAGACAAGGAGGTGCGGCTCAAACAGCGTCTGCTCTGGCATCCAGCGGCTGAGTAAGAAACGCTGCACCACGTCCAGCTAGATCCAAGGTGGTAGCCCCATCAGCGTGGTCGTCCTAGTGTTGGTTGGGACGTTAAACAGAACTGGCACGATGGCCCTCCGGCAAGGTTGTTAATCGATAAATTATCGTTATCGGCGATAAAGTTAACGTCTGTTATCGTTTATCGTCGATAACGATAACGTCTTCAGGCGAAAACGTCATCGGCGATACAGTTAACTGTGGAAATTATCGACTCGATAACCTCTCCGAAAAATTTTCTTCGCGATCTGAACCCTTGTTGATGCCGTCACTGGGGTAACTAGATTTATCGCAACATTATCGAAGGTACGTTGATCTTCGCGTTGATTTATCCACAGATCGTTTGGTTATCGTTATCGAGAGATTATCGGGCAACCTTTATCGTTATCGAGTTTGCGTTGCGTTAACTGTCGATAATTTATCGGTTAACAACCTTGCCCTCCGACGAGACAGGAGTGTTGTCGTAGGCCCAATAAGCCACCCGTAAAAATCCCCATTGCGAATAACATAGGAGAAAATACGACTCGATACAATCGACAAAGACCCACGCGACGAAATAAGGACTACGATTGGAAACTTGGAACATGGAATTGCAAGTCACTAGGTTTCGCAGGATGTGACAGGATAATCTACGACGAACTACATCCCCGCAACTTCGACATCGTGGCGTTGCAGGAACTTTGTTGAACTGGACAGAAACTGTGGAAAAGCGGGCATCGAGCGGCTACCTTCTACCAAAGCTGTGGCACCACCAATGAACTGGGAACAGGATTTATAGTGTTGGGCAAGATGCGACAACGTGTGATCGGGTGGCAACCGATCAACGCAAGGATGTGCATGTTGAGAGTTAAGGGCCGTTTCTTCAACTACAGCATCATCAACGTCCACTGCCCACACGACGGGAGACCCGATGACGAGAAAGAAGCGTTCTACGCGCAGTTAGAGCAAACATACGATGGTTGCTCGCCGCGTGACGTGAAAATCGTTGTCGGCGACATGAACGCGCAGGTAGGAAGGGAGGAAATGTACAGACCGGTAATTATAATCGGGTAAAACAGCCTGCACGCCGTATCGAATGATAACGGCCAGAGATGCGTAAACTTTGCAGCCTCCCGTGGTATGGTAGTCCGAAGCACCTTCTTCCCCCGCAAAGATATCCACAAAGCCACCTGGAGATCGCCCGACCATCAAACAGAAAACCAAATCGACCACGTTCTAATCGACGGTAAATTCTTCTCGGATATAACCAATGTCCGCACATACCGCAGTGCGAATATAGAATCGGATCACAACTTAGTCGCTGTATGCATGCGCTCAAAACTCTCGACAGTTATCACCACGCGTCGAAGTCGAACGCCGCGACTGAACATCGAGCAACTTCGTAACGTAGAAGTGGCTCAAGATTACGCGCAGCAGTTAGCAGTGGCCCTAACAACGGAAGGCGCAGTATCATAACGTCCGAGGCCATAAAGTCCCAGGACTTTATGGCGCATTTTTTCGGGGCTTTTGGACGCTATTTCGCAAAAAAAAACGCGACTTCATGTCCGGGACTGTATGGCCTCGGACGTTGTGATCCGGCCCCCCAACGGAAGAGCAGCTTGGCGCAGCTACACTTGAAGATGGCTGGAGGGACATCCGATCCGCCATAGGTAGTACCTCGGCTACAGCACTAGGCTTCGTGACTTCGAATCACAGAAACGACTGGTACGACGGCGAATGTGAACAGTTGAAAAACGAGAAGAATGCAGCATGGGCGAGAATGCTGCAAGACCGTACGAGAGCGAATGAGGCACGTTACAAACAGGCGCGGAACAGGCAGAACTCAGACTTCCGGATGAAGAAGCGCCAGCAGGAAGAACGAGATCGCGAAGCGATGGAAGAGCTGTACCGCGCCAAGGACATACGAAAATTCTACGTGAAGCTGAACCGGTCGCGCAGAGGCTTTGTGCCACAAGCCGACATGTGCCGAGATAATCACGGGAATATTCTCACGAGCGAGCGTGAGGTGGTCGAGAGGTGGCGGCAGCATTACGATGAGCACCTCAATGGCGACGTTGCAAGTACCGAAGGTAGCGTGGTAACAGATCTTGGAGTATGTGCACAGGACGAAAGACTTCCGGCCCTTGACCACCAAGAGATTGAGGAGGAGGTTGGCCGGTTGAAAAACAACAAAGCCGCTGGACCAGTTCAACTACCAAGCGAGCTTCTAAAATACGGTGGAGAAACACTGATGGTGAGAGCACTACTCTGGGTCATTACCAAGATTTGGGAGGAGGTAGTATTACCGGAGGAATCGATGGAAGGTATCGTGTGTCCCATCTACAAAAAGGGCGACAAGTTGGATTGCGGAAACTACCGCGCGATCACTCTACTGAGCGCTGCCTACAAGATACTATCTCAAATTTTATGCCGCCGTCTATCACCGATTGCAAGAGAGTTCGTGGGGCAATATCAGGCTGGATTTATAGGTGAACGCGCTACAACGGACCAGATGTTCGCCATCTGCCAGGTGTTGCAGAAATGCCGCGAATACAACGTGCCCACACATCACTTGTTCATCGATTTCAAATCGGCGTATGATATAATCGAACGAGAACAGCTATGGCAGATTATGCACTAATACGGATTCCCGGATAAACTGATACGGTTGATCAAGGCGACGATGGATCGAGTGATGTGCGTAATTCGAGTATCAGGGACACTCTCTAGTCCCTTCGAATCTCGCAGAGGGTTACGGCAAGGTGATGGTCTTTCGTGCTTGCTGTTCAACATTGCTTTGGAGGGTGTAATAAGAAGAGCGGGGATAAACACGAGTGGGACGATTTTCACAAGGTCCGTTCAGCTGCTTGGTTTCGCCGATGATATTAATATTATTGCTCGTAAATTTGAGACGATGGCGGAAACGTACATCCGACTAAAGAGTGAAGCCAGGCGAATCGGATTAGTCATTAATGTGCTGGAGACAAAGTACATGACGGCAAAGGGCTCCAGGGAGGAATCACCGCGCCCGCCACCCCGAATTCATATCGACGGTGATGAAATCGAGGCGGTTGAAGAATTCGTGTACTTGGGCTCACTGGTGATCGCCGACAACGACACCAGCAGAGAAATTCAGAGGCGCACTGTGGCAGGAAATCGGTCTTACTTTGGACTCCGCGGAACTCTACGATCGAATAAAGTTCGCCGTAACATGAAGTTAACTATCTACAAAACGCTGATTAGACCGGTCGTCCTCTATGGGCACGAAACATGGACCCTACGTGCAGAGGATCAACGTGCCCTAGGAGTTTTCGAACGGAAGGTGTTGCGTAGGATCTACGGCGGAGTGCAGATGGAAGACGGGACTTGGAGAAGGCAAATGAACCACGAGCTGCATCAGCTGCTGAGAGAACCAACCATCGTCCATACCGCAAAAATCGGGAGGCTACGGTGGGCGAGTCACGTCATCAGGATGTCGGATAGCAATCCGACTAAAATGGTTCTCGAGAGTCATCCGACCGGTACAAGAAGACGTGGAGCGCAGCGAGCTAGGTGGGTCGACCAAGTGGAGGACGATCTGCGAACCCTACGCAGAGTGCCATGGACCGAGTGGAATGGAGGCGCCTACTATGTACAGCAGAGGCCACCCCGGCCTTAGCCTGATCGGTAAGTAACGCTCACACGCTGAAGATATTGCTGTGTGCATTCGAAATGCAAATATCAAATGCGGGAGCATCAAATGCGGTAAGATTTTCTAACAAGTAATCCGATGTCAGCGGGAGCTTTTGAATTCTAGGTTGGCGTTGGTTTTGGCTATGGTTGCTAAGTTGCCTTTGGTAACAGTGTGTTACCGCGTTTGGAGCGCATTTGGGCACCGTTTGCATCCTGAATGCACACAGCAATACCTGCTAAACCCCGGCAGATAATCTCATTGGTTCCTTGTGTGAGTGTAGCTGGTCTGGCGATACTGGAGTAGCATCTACGGGCGGTCAATCGCACTCAAGCTCCAGCAAGCGACGAGGCGTTACGCTTCTTTGACATTTCGTCACGACGTTCCTGAAGGGGTAGCACTCAGACAGCCCGTTATTTTACCAAAACCTGATGTGAGGTAGCACCAACGATAGCATTTATCTTTGGTAGCACTATAGGCGCATATACAACTGATTAGCATTAAAAACCTTGTCGTCAAGGCTACTATAATGCTGAAGGAATGCTATTTTTAATGCTTACTGATTACTTGGGAATCCTGTACCAGTTATGGATACAGTTTTTAACTTCGGTTTCTTTTCGCACTAGAATTTCTGAGGAAGTCCATAAGAGGTCTCCTAGAGGAAAATTTCTAAAGAAATCTCTAAATTAATCATAAGGAATCTTCAGCTAGATTTTCGAAGAAATCCATGGAGGAATTTCTAAACCAAATTATTGTTAAAAAATCTCTGTAAACATTTTCTGAAATAAATCCTTCGAGGGTTTTCTGATGGAGTTCAAAGGAATGACAAGATTTTTTTTAAATTGTCCCTGATGTAATGCTTACTGGAATCACTAAAAAAAACATGCAAAAATCTTTGGAAAACTTTTTCGAACATTTCTGGAGAAATCCTTAAAGAAATTGCTGGATACATTCTATCTATTGAAGAAATTCCTAAAAGAACTCCTGGGAAAGTTTTTTTTAAGACACTACACCGTCTTCAACCACAGTTGCACAGACTGAACAATCACTAACATTAGTCAACGGACAACACGGAACACCCAGTGAACCAGTAAATAATTTTTCGTTGGACGAAAAGTTTCCTCCGACTGAAGCGGGAATCGAACCCTCACTCTATGGCACTCACAATACGCCTAAATGACTGACACCAAAGTGTGAAGAAGGGAGGAATTTCCGTAAAAAGGTCTGAATTTTCGAAAATCAAAAGTCTAAAATTTCTGAAGAAAATCATAAAAAAATTGAAAAATAAAAATTTTAAGAAAAAAGTTCTTAAAGGAACATCTGAAGGAAACTCCGGGAGAATTTCTGAAAACATCCAGTAAGGAATTTCTGGAATCTACTGGAACTTAGTTTAGTTTGCAGTTAAAAAGCCAATCTCTACCATAAAGAATTTAATGAGGAAGCACTGTAAAAATTTCTGAAGGAATTATGAACTTTTGATTTTCTAGAAAAATCTCTGAAGAAAACATTCCGAAGGATTTTTTTAAGAAAACCCATGTAAAATTGTTTTGAATAGTCTCTTGACAAATTTTTGATAAAATTCGTGAGAAATTTTCTGAGAGACTCCATGTATTCGTATCTAGAAATAACCCCTTTGGATATATAATCCTCAAAAAAGTTTCTGTCGGTATTTCGGGAGTGGTTTCTTAAGAAATTTCTGAAGAAAAATCTAAATGAAGCTTTGGAGAAATTTCTTGAGATGTTTATGGAATATTTTCTAAATTTCCTGGATGTATTCCAAGAGGGATTTCTTAAACAGAAAATCCTGAAACAGTATCTTAAAGAAAGCCTGCAGGAATTTGTGAATGATTTGTTGGAGCACTTTTTTATCATATCTAGAGGCATTTCTTGAAAATCTCTTGGTGGAATTTTTGAAGCAACCCATGAAAGATTTTCTAAAATAATCCCGCGAAAAAAAGTCTGTAATAGCACTGGTAACAATTTCAAAGGAACCCATGCCGAAGTGTTTGTTATCAAATTCATGGAGGAAAGTCTTACTGAAACCATGGAAGGTTTTCTTATGGAATCATTGAAAAAAATACCAGAAAAGTGTAAATATTACCAAATTTCTTGTAAAATCTCTGGAAAACTTGTTCACAGCCTCTATGCAGGAATTTATGAATAAAAATCGTGGATGTCATAAAAGAATCCATGACGCGTTTTTTTATAAAACCTTTGAAAAGTTTTCTAAAGAAATGCTTTAAGGTGTTTCTGGAAGAATTTCTGAAGTAATTTCTGATGAAATCGTGGAAAAGTTTTCAATGCTATCCATGCAAGACATTTCAAAATAATTTTTTGAAAAGTTTCTGGATCCTTAGTGGAATTTCTAAAGGAATTCCTGCGCAAACATTCTGAATGTGTCCTTGAATGAGTTTTTGAAAAAAAAAAACGAGCGTGCAGGAATTTCTGGGAAAGTTTCAGGGAAATATTCTCGGTGAAATCTCTAGAGGAATTTTTGTTTGGAAATCCTCCGTATTTGATTAGAAAACTCCCAAAACATAGATGATATTCTTAAGTGAAAGCTTGAGTTTTTGGCGTCATATCGTTCCGCGTGGAGCCTCCATTAGCTTCGTGCCACAAATCTTCTGGCTCCTTGTAGGCATATTACGATAATTACATCATTTTGGTTCCGAAATTCAAGCTGTCGACAGCGTTCATTACCCAACAAGTTGGGCATAATCCAAATTTTCATCATAATTGTCCGATCCAGATCAAGCAACAGCCATGAAACAACCCATGCAGCAGTCTATGACTGAAATGAAAATTAATGAACTCATTCTCTCATTTCTCTCTTTGCAGCTCATCAACCCTTGTCAGACTGAAAAGCCCCACCGACAAACGATCAAAACGACGAGCCACCCCGTGTTATTTAGTTGTTCCTGTATGGACCAACTGACGTAGCACTTGAGGATTTAATTTTTTGCCCCAGTTTATTACCTTGAAGACAGAGTGCTCAGTGTATGTGTGTATTCATCACAGGAGTGAGTTTAGGATAAAACGGAAACGGGCGGGAACGTTGAGCAAACATCATTAACCTTTCGTCCGACTTTGGCCCGTCAGTTGTGCAAACTGGAACAAACTCACCTGCCAAAGGAGCGGTGGTTTGCTGAACAACGAGCCTAACCAAAACAAAGCATAAACGAAATATTCTTAGGAAAACAACACTCGGAACGAACCTGGGTAGGGTGAGTTGAAATGCCAAACATATTTTCTCGAGTGCTCGCGCCGTTTCAACCATAGAAAATCGTGAAAAATGCTGGGAAAATTTGGCATGTGAAAACATAAGATGGCAATGGGACCAGCCTCCGCAGTGGAAGTGGCAGCGAAGTCATGAATAAATGATTTCAATGAAAAATAAATAACTGTGAATTTAACAACGGGGCAGCAAAGCGGCTCGCTACGTCGTCACCCACTCTGAATGGATGGTTTCCCGACCGGAAACAAGTGGATTTGAGAAGAATTATTCTAGGATAAATAAATTTCCACTGTGTATTTGCGTGGCACTTCTAATTAGTGTCGTCGGGTGTAGTCTAATGTTTCATAAATACTGACAAATTGGTGTTTTGTCGCGAAGAGTTCTCCTTCAGTGGTATCAAGTGGATTAAGTGAATTGTGAAACTGGGACCCTTTCCCCGGAGTAAAGCAACAATGTGGCTATTCGCGTTTTCACTCATCGTAATCGTGTGCGCGGCCAAGTGCACCGATGCGGACGTTTCCGTTGAAGCTGCTTTTCAAGGTAAGATAAATGAAACTGAAAACTGTTATTATTACGTACATTTGAACGTGCAGAACTTTCAAGGTATATTCAATATTCAATATTAAACAATAGATGCGTCACGATATTTAATAAGTTTGCGGTTGTCGTTTTCCATCTACGGTCATGCCTAATGCTCGGTAGATTACGATCTAGCTGGTCTACTTATCTTGCACACTACACATTTTGTTTTCTCATATGTACCAACCGGATCAGTTACGAACAGCAACTTTGCAGGGTTGTTGTTCAGCATTCTTGTAACATGCCCTGCCCGGCTTTGGGACAGAAGGTCGAAGGACAAATAGTCGAAGGACAAATAGTCGAAGGACAAAAGGTCGAAGTACAAAAGATCGAATGCACAAAAGGTCGAAGGGACAAAAGGTCGAACGATCAAAAATTTTAGTAGACCAATTTACCAGCTGGTATGTCTCGCTTATAAGAAAACATTTTTGAGAAGTCTTGCTGCTCATTGAGAAAAAACATTGTAGTGCTGTTACCGAAATCATATGCATTTCAGCCACTTGCATTTCTATAGGAGTTTTTTGGCAGTTCTTTCAAGTTGTGTTAATGGGTCAGTAGTGTGCGGTAGTTCGGCAGCAGCAAAGTTTCGCGCGCTCGCTCTGCTAGATTTTTGCGATTTTATTTTTCTCTTCTCTCTGCGGGGCTCCGACGACGGGACGCCAAGCAGTCAGTAGTGTGCGGTAGTTCGGCAGCAGCAAAGTTTCGCGCGCTCGTGTGATGGGATTTCGTCCGGGTGCCGGTGTCGCGCGCTTTTGCTTCGGTGGTTCGATTCTTGTTCTATATATGTAGTTTTCTATTCGGTAGTGAGCGTTTCGACGGCGGCGGGCCCAGCGTGCATCAGTGTGATGGGATTTCGTCCGGGTGCCGGTGTCGCGCGCTTTTGCTTCGGTCGTTCGATTTTTCTTTTTCCCTATTCGGAAATGAGCATTTCGTTGTGTCGCGTCTTTTGTAGCAACACTGAACGATCACCTGACGTGGGTGATCAGTTGTTTGCTTCTCATATGAAGTGAACAATAGTGCGTCAGCTTGCATGTTCGGTCGTGTCATTTACAGTTAAATATTGGCGACTAGCTTCCGCGGTTCGATTCGAAATATTAAGTGACCACCTGATGTGGGTGATCGATTGTTTGCTTTCCGAGTGAAGCGAATAATAGCGTGTTAGATTGCATATTTCGTCGCGTCGTTTGCAGTAAATATTAAGCGACCACCTGATGCGGGTGGTCGATTGTTTGCTTTCCGCGTAAAGCTAACAATAGCGCGGCAACCAGCATGACACGAAGGTCATATTACTTATCAAAGTGAATCCAGACCCAACGATACCTTTCCTACTAACAAACACTCCTTCCTGCAGCCTTTGGTGGAGTCGCAGCGGTAAACGCGGGCCTTCACTTAACAAAGGTTGTTACTAATATTCCTTCCCTCTTCCAACCTGACTGCAAGGACGTGGCCGGCGCCGTTATTGTACCGTTAACCTTAGTAAGGTCTTGGGGTCTTTTTTGACCTTTTTCAAATTTCAATTCTCTGTAGCTTTTGTTTAACGAATCCTAGCAATCTGAAATTTTCTGACAATTATTTTTTCGTGGAACCAAAACTTTCCCAAAAATCAAAAGCATTGAATGACCCCTAGGGGCGCTCCCATAAAAAAAGTTACAAATAAGACCCTGGGGTCATTTTTGACCCCAAACTTTGGACAGCTCGCAAAAATCAGTGGCTTGACCGATTTTGGATCTCTTTGGCTCAAATGAAAGGGGCACATGTCTAGTTTTCAAAACCATCGGAGAAATCCGGATTTGGCCACTGTGGCCACCGGGAACCTGCTTCAACTGAAAAATGCCGCTTTAGAGACCCTAACTTTGGCAAGCTATAACTTTGCAACCAAACAAGTAATCAGGACCGTCCAAGGGTCGTTGGAAAGGTATTCACGTGGGCTTTGATTAAAGACATTAATATTGACTAATTATTGAGAACCGGTTCCGGAAATCCGGAACATCCGAAATATTAGTTTTCATCATTGCTATGTGCTTGAAAATCCACAAATGTATTCCCTTTATGCATTTTATTGCATTACTTCTCTGCACGCTTCACTGAAATTGGACACATATTGTTTAAGACCATTTTTGAAGGGTTCTGTGCAGGTCTGGTCAATGCGGAACGGGTTACAGGGACTCCGGAAGGTGGTCAATTGGGTAACGACAATGAACTTCGTATAGTTTTTGCTCCAAAACCCGGCGCCACATGGTGCAACCTTCGTGGATTTTCATATCTGTTGTTCTTGTGATACACAAAGAGATCGATAGTCATCTTCTTCTTCTTCTTCTCCTCCTCCTTCTTCTTCTTGGCGTAACATCCCTACTGGAAAAAATCCTGCTTCTCAGCATAAGTGTTTTATGTGCACTTCTATATACTTAATTTTTTCTCTGCCAATCATTAGTTTACATATGTGTATCGTGTGACAGGCACGAAGATATTACATATATGTGCATGGGAGTAAGAGTAATTTCCCTTACGAAACGTTCCTAGCCCAACCGTAAATCGAATCCGTCACCCTCAGCATGGTCATGCTAAATGCCTTTGGGGCCAGCTATGGTTATAGGGGCCCCAAATGAATAGTCATATGGGTTCCACATGGTCACTGGAGTGGCCACCGGAGAAATCAATATTGTATTGCTCTCAGATTTTTACTACAAATGTAGGCTTCGACTGCTAAATTTAAATCATTTACATTTATAATTTGTAATGTTCTGGTATAAAAAGGAACAAATGATGATCTCAATCTTGTCTTGCGAATTTGACTGTGAATATTACAAATTGGGTTCGAAACGTTGGAGCCAAGAAAATAAATTCGTAGGCCAATTTATTACGTAAGCCAGACCAAACTTCGTTCAAAGATCAAAGATGATCTCGAACTTTCCAGGCCATGGTCACCAGAGAAACTGTTTTACAGCATGAGTAGACATTTAGCAATGACCTCATATTGCGTTTCACACTTGAGGTAGAAAGTATGAGCAACCAATCTGTCATTTGGTTCTTTGTGATCAAAGAATTGATTATAAAATGATTCCGTACTTTAGAAAATGAAGTTTTCCGTGCTTTAGAAATAGAAGTTATACTTACTTACTTACTCCAAAAGCTTCACCAGGAAGTTCTCCAGAAGATGCACTGAGATTTTCTGTAGGAGTCAAACTGGGTATCTCTCTTTGAGGGATTCACCGATAAATCATCTAAAATTTTTCGCGGAAAAGTTATCTAAGAGTTTCCCGGAGAATCTATTGAAGGAATTGTCGGGTCGATCTCATTCGGAACTTATGGAAAATTTGTGGCAAAAATTCCGAAGGAACTCTTGAAGGAATTTTCGGACGATCACCCGAAGAAATGTCCTGAGAGACTACTGAACGGAATTCTAGAGATTTACTGAAGAACTTCCTGCTAGAAAGATTCTTAGTAGAAACTCTAGAAGAATTAGGGGTGGAACTCTTAGGACAAAATCCTTGAGGAATTCGCAACTAACATTTTTGCTGTATAAGAGCTTAAAGAGCATTCGTCCAAAGGCGTTTGTTCTATAAGCTGCTATGCAGCTACGTTTGTTAGTCTGTTAGTAGTTTTTTGTTAGTGTTTTTTTTTTTTCAAATAAAAAATAATAATAAAATTATCTTTTGGTAGAATTACTGGTGTAACGCCTGGTAATTTTTTTTACAGAATTTCCCGGAAAAGCTCCTTGATGATTTTCGATAGGAAATCTTAGAGGGATTCCCGATGAAAATCCCAGAAAAAATCGAATAAAAGTCTTTGAAGAATTCCATGTAGAGCATCCATAGAAACTATAAACCAGAAACATTGGGCATTTAGTGGCACTCCTAGAGAATTTCTCGGTGAAACTCCTTTGAGTGTACCTACTATAAATTCTAGAGGAATATCCGGTGTAACTATTTTAAATTCAAGAGGAATTTCAGGAGTGGCTAGAGGAATTCACAAAGCATCTGTGTTGCAAAGCTCCTACAGATATTCGCAGCAAAACTCTTGGAAGCTGATGGATCTCTCAGAAAAATTTCCGGTTAAAATTCTTAACAAATTTACGGTGGAAATCTAAGAAAAAATAGAGTGGAACTCTAGATTTTCACACAAGAAAATGCGTCACGGAGGGGTGGGGTGGGTACGAAAATTGAGATTTATGGTATATGTACCATTCCTTGACAATTTTGACCCAAAACTCATGAATTAATTGCACTAGAAATAATATATCGACCCTAATACACACTCTAGGCAATGCATGTTTCACCAATTGGAAGTAAACTTACGTAAATATTCGAGATTTTACTTAATTAAGTTGAAAAGATTCGATGCGATGGTATGCAACGTTGGTCTATGGTACAAAAATTGGCCTATTAGTGGATACAACGTTGGCCTATTGCTAGCCATGCACTAGAACCACTAATTATCTTATTTTTTTCAATATTTCTGCTGAAGTATTATCTCTGTTTGTTCACTAATCTTAGTTTTAAATTATATTTTCGGAATCAAATTTTCAAAAAACTATGAATAAATCACTTTAACTAAAGTTCTTTCTTAATTTAGTAACGAAAACAACGCAACCCTATTATTGTGTTATATTTTTACAGTCACCGCACACAAAATCTTTCTTCCTGTTCGTTCTTTCTGGTTCATACGCAAGAAATGCTGTTGACGTCTTTTTATCGCTGTTTTTGACGTCACTTTACTGATGGGTCAAGATTTGGGTACATAGTGAAAAAAATGTCCTCAATATTCGGCCCACATTCAATTTGTAAAATAGTTATTATTCGTTGAAAACAAATACACCAGTTCAAAATAGCGTCTTTGACCGTCGCATCAAATGTTCAGTTATTGAAAAGTCAATTCGAAATGTTTCAGAATCATGCCATTTATGATCATGTGTATAGACTACCCACTAAGCCGAAGAATCATGGCGTCTACAAAAGCTAAACAAAGTGACATTTTCATTCAATTTTAATGTTCCAAAGTGCTAAAATTGAAACGAAATGTTACAGTTGTTTGGCGCATAGCTTTTCCGATGTCCAGTTATGCGTGTTTGTTTGAGTTTTTGGTTTACATTGAGATAGGCCGAACGAGGGGACTATGCCAACGAAGCATCCCGATACCCTATGTATTACGTAATAAATTGATGCTGCCTAGATGAATTCCCAAAGGACCTCCTAGTAGACTTTCCGCTGAATTTTCTGCGGAAATTTTAAAGCACTATATAGTGAAACTTGCAGAGAATTTCTCGATGGAATTCCTGCAGAAATGTACGGTGGAACTTCTAAGGTAATTACTTAGAGTTCCTAGAGTTCCTAGAGGATTTTCCAAAGGTATTTTGAAAAGAAATTTCCACAAGTATTCTCGGCGGTACTCCTGTTAGGAAAGTATCTCCTGTGAATTATACTTTCAAAGGAATTCCTGACAGAATTTCTCTAGGGGTTAAAAGTTTATCTCCTAGTGGAAATTTGCGGCGGAACACATAGAGAAGTATTTTGAGGAATTCTTGGGGACTCTTTGGAACTTATAAAACGATTTTTGAAGAGATTTTCGGTGGAACTTCGAGAAAATTACCAGAAGAATTCCCGATAAAACTTTTGCCAGACTTCCCGATGGAACTTCGAGAAATATAATCGATGCAACTCCTAGAGAAATTCTGTTTGGAACTCCTTGACGAATCCCTGGTGGATTTCCTAGAGGGACTCTTGCTGTAACTCCTAGAAGAATTTCTGGTCGAAGTCTTAGAGGAGTTCCAGTGAATGTACTGAAGGAATTCACGGTGTATTTGCTGGACGGATTCAAGGTGGATTAACTACTACTAATTCTGGATATTGGCGGAGGGGTCCCACAAGTATTCACAGAAGATCTTCGAGTGAAACTTCCTCTGTAACTGGAAGTACTTCCGTTGAAACTTTGAGCAGAATTGCCAGTGAAATTCCGACAGAAACTCCTAGAGGAATTTCCAGTGGATCTACTAAAGAAATAATTAATGGAAGTAGAAAAAAAAACAATTAGTGGAACTCCTAGAGAAAGTCTATTTGGAACTCCTAAGAGAATTCGTAACGGAACTCCCAGAGGATTTTCCTGAGAAACTCCTAGAGGCATTTCCGTTGTACCTTTGGAAACAGTTCTTAGTTCGAAAAATTACTACTGGCGAGAGAATTTCCGGGGCAACCTTTAGACGTTATGGAGAAAATCCTTAGTTATATTTTCAATCTTTCGAGATATCCTCGATTGAGTAAAAAAATAGCACTCATATTTGCCAAAGTTCGTCAAATTACGAAAAGTTACAAAACTAAGTTTAGTAACCTTGTACTACAAAATAACTTCGATACTAAGCTTCAGTTTGAATACAAATTTGCTTGTTATTGAAATGGTTTTCGATAAGTACTAAGCAATTTTGTTGATGAAATGCGTAAAGTGGTGAGCACCATTGCACTAGAGGATTACCTGCAGGAGCTCCTTCGGACACTTCTAGACGAATAATAGGTGGGGCTTTGTGAGAGATTCTTATTTGAACTCAGTGAGAGAAATTCTGCCGCAATGCCAAGTGAATCTTCTATAGCAATAATCGTGGAGCTCCCGAAGGATTTTTTTTATTTTCACCGGAGATGAAAAAGGCCGTTGGAATAGAGCAATTTTCAACAATCCTTCCTCCAACAGGTATGAAACCTCCTCATTTCTTCATCTTTGTATTATATAATTTGCAAAAACAATGTTTGAGTTGATTTCCAATGAGAGTGCACTCATTGATAGTTAGATTGCTGCACCTACAATAATTGTTGTTGTGAGAATACTAACAAAAAATTACAAATCTATACATTTATTGGTAAAGAAACATGATCATATTTGCAACACCAAAAGTAATTCCTAGTGGCAGACAATTAAACGTTCCATAATAAATACAAAATTTCCCATCAATAATTCGAAAAGTCCCAGTGAAGAAACAGGGGTGTAAGCAGTAATAAATAACAAAAGTTCCATAAACAAATAGAAAAATGCATGAATAAATCAAAAGTTTCCATAAATAATTGATTTTTGAGCAATTAAAAACGTCAAAAATGCAATGAATAAATCAATTGTTGCAATAAAAAAAGCCAATTTTCCCACCAAATAACTTCGAATTTTCCATAAATAAATCCGATTTTTCCATAATAAATTAGAAAATTCACAATAAAAAAATATCGAAAAAGCAATAAAAAATTCGAAAAATGCAATAAAAAATGACGATATTACCCATGAAAAACAAATGCAGAAAAGTATGAGACAGTGAAATGCTGAATCGCACGTATATGATTGAATCGACTGAAAAGCTTGCGTAACTATGATTGCAATTTACCAAGCAATTGCTTACTGTCCGAACTCGCTATCGCTCGTCGGACCTAAAAAAAGGGATAACATCTATGTTTGCATTATACCGGGCAAATTCTTGAATCTGTGGTTTGCTTAGAACCGAATCGATGCAGTTGCGGTGCATCGGATATCGGAAACTTCGGCGGCCTTCTACCGCCTCAGTTCCTCAATCCTCTATGCGGCTTCGCCGCATGGTCTATGTAATTTTTGGCTCAAAATGCATTTACGTTTATTGCTCGTTTTTTTGACATTTATTGATAATTTATTTTTTTGTTATTGCACTTTTTGAATTATTTATTGCTTTTTAGATATTTTTTTATTGTGAATTTCCCAATTTATTATGGAAAAATCGGATTTATTTATGGAAAATTCGAAGTTTTTTGGTGGGAAAATTGGCTTTTTTTATTGCAACAGTTGAATTATTCATTGCATTTTTGACGTTTTTAATTGCTCAAAAATCAATTATTTATGGAAACTTTTGATTTATTTATGCACTTTTCTATTTGTTTATGGAACTTTTGTTATTTATTATTGCTTACACCCCTGTTTCTTCACTGGGACTTTTGGAATTATTTATGACGAATGATCACTTTCTTATGAGTCGTTTATATTTTAGCCAATTCCTAGTGGAAGTCCTGGTAAAATTTTAGGTGGAACTGCCTCATGAATTTCTGGTATTTTTATTTTGGAATCTCCAGTTTTTATGGAATCTCTCGAATACTATCATACACCCGGAACGGATACACCAAAACCTCCATTTAGGTAATGGGTCGGGACTGCCTAAATAGAATTTTTACCTAAATGGATTCATTACCTAAATGGATTCAGTTCATTACCTAAATGGAGTACAAGGTTGCAAAGAAGTTTAACTAGGGAGAGTGACTCGAATAGGAGATTTAAAGATGGTCATGCGGAGTTTCAAAGAACTTTCAAGGGAGTTTCTGTAGGGGAGGGGCTTCAGGGGCATTTTCGGGGGTTTTGGAGGGTCTCAGATGAGAATTGTCATGCAAATGACTAGCTGGGCACGGAACACAAAAAACCCTGAAAAATTCCGCCAGACTGAAAAATTGTTGAATGTCGGGTAAATTTTTATCGTATGTTGGGCCACTGTTGGACCAACATCGAACAACTGTTGGGTCTATGTTGGGTTTGGAGGCCAAAATAAAAACAGGTGAATGATAGGTTAATGTCGGGTATGACGTCATCAATCTGAAGTACTCCAACTGTTCTGAACACAACCAAATTCTATTTAGGTAACGTTACCTAAATGGAGGGACCTAAATAGATTTTACCTAAATGGATCCTACCTAAATGGAGGTTTGAGTGTAATGTTATGCTATGTTGTCGTTATTCTGCAGAATGACGAAAGTGACTACGAAAATGTTGGCTTCTTTTTAGTTACTCACCTAACAATCTATTGGTCATTATTTTACTTTTCTTTCGTAGATGCAACCGAATGCGTGAAAATGTTAGCACCACCGTACAAATTTGGTTCCTGTATCCCGTATCACACACAATGTCTTGGATTTCTTTGCATGTACGTAAGCTCTAAACTCACATCATAGTCAGTGCTGAGATGTCATTTCGACATATCTAAATTCAACCACCCGCAGCACATTTTAGAAGATGATCCGAGAATATCGTATA
The DNA here is from genome assembly GCF_035046485.1 of Aedes albopictus. Classification (NCBI taxonomy): domain Eukaryota; kingdom Metazoa; phylum Arthropoda; class Insecta; order Diptera; family Culicidae; genus Aedes; species Aedes albopictus. The sequence goes on from NC_085137.1 coordinate 368,765,591, forward strand.
TTCTAACATATGCGGCTAGACCAGTCCAGTGTGTTTGCAGGTGATACGGGAACCCTATTTGTACGATGGTGCAAACATTATCACGCATCGGTAGATAATGACAAAATCTTGCATCATAATCTGGCAGAAATATTATACTTTTATTATTTTACGAGACATATACAAGAAAGTTCGAATTTTGAATAGCGCTCACGACAGTATGGTGAGCTTCCGAATGCCTACTTTTGTTGCAGAAAATTTAAGTAACACAATTGGGGTTACTCCAGTGATCACTCTAGTGGCCTAAAAAGAACGAGATCATCATTTGTTCATTTATATACCAGAACATTACAGTTACGATAAATAATAAAAAATGCGCCGTCAAAAGCCTACATTTATTGTAATAATCTAAGAGTAATACAATATGGATTTCTCCGGTGGCCACTCCAGAGGCATTTAGCATGACCATGCTGAGGGTGATGGACTCGATTTACGGTTGGGCTAGGAACGTTTCGTAAGGGAAATTACTCTTACTCCCATGCACATATATGTAGTATCTTCGTGCCTGCCCCACGATATACATATGTAAACTAATGATTGGCAGAGAAAAAATTAAGTATATAGAAGTGCACATAAAACACTTATGCTGAGAAGCAGGATTTTTTTCCAGTAGGGATGTTACGCCAAGAAGAAGAAGGAGGAGGAGAAGAAGAAGAAGAAGATGACTATCGATCTCTTTGTGTATCACAAGAACAACAGATATGAAAATCCGCGAAGGTTGCACCATGTGGCGCCGGGTTTTGGAGCGAAAACTATACGAAGTTCATTGTCGTTACCCAATTGATCACCTTCCGGAGTCCCTGTAACCCGTTCCGCATTGACCAGACCTGCCCAGAACCCTTCAAAAATGGTCTTAAACAATATGTGTCCTATTTCAGTGAAGCGTGCAGAGAAGTAATGCAATAAAATGCATGAAGGGAATACATTTTTGGTTTTTCAAGCACATAGCAATGATGAAAACTAATATTTCGAATGTTCCGGATTTCCGGAACCGGTTCTAAATAATTAGTCAATATTAATGTCTTTAATCAAAGCCCACGTGAACACCTTTCCAACGACCCTTGGACGGTCCTGATTACTTGTTTGGTTGCAAAGTTATAGCTTGCCAAAGTTAGGGTCTCAAAAGCGGCATTTTTCAGTTGAAGCAGGTTCCCGGTGGCCACAGTGGCCGAATCCGGATTTCTCCGGTGGTTTTGAAAACTAGACTTGTGCCCCTTTCATTTGAGCCAAAGAGATCCAAAATCGGTCAAGCCACTGATTTTTGCGAGCTGTCCAAAGTTTGGGGTCAAAAATGACCCCAGGGTCTTATTTGTAACTTTTTTTTAGGGACTAAGGAAGGTTAAAGAGAGTCTCTGAAGCGTGCACAGTGAGAATATTGACCACTCCCAGTCAATTATTCAGTTGATTCATTGTGCAACTGTCATTGGTTCGGGTCAATCACGGAATAGCAACCATAGATGTGTGCAGTCAGTCTAAGCTAAGCTAAGCTAAGCTAAGTTCTTTCAAGTTGTGTTAATGTAGTATTTATTGGCAATTAAGTTTGATTTTTTGTTCAGGAATTTTTCCTTCTTTAATTTATAGGCTGTGCTTTTAACTTTTGTTACTGAAATAATTATTAACTCTTAAGGGACTAATTTTTCAATCAGAAATTTTGCCTTTTTCTTTTCCATAGCTGTTCTTTCAAGAAATATTTTCCACATTTTACAATAATGAACAACATTACATTCTACCATTCATGGGCATCTATTTCGAATTGCAATGTGGTAATAAATTACTGCATATAAGCTATTGCACGTTTAATCCTTCCACAAAGGATTTTTTTAAAGCTGTTGAAGAATGTTGGTATCACTGGTTCTAATTTTTAATCGTCGTTTTTCTGTCGAATTCTGATCACTTTTTCATGTTTTCCAATTGGTCTCTAGTCTATTTGACCATTTTGCCTTGTTCGACCTGTTGTCTCATTCGACCTTTTGTCTCATTCGACCTTTTGTCCATTCGACCTTTTGTCCATTCGACCTTTTGTCCCTTCGACCATTTGTCCATTCGACCTTTTGTCCTTCGACCTTTTGTCCTTCGACTTTATGTCTTTCGACCTTTTGGCATAAATTCGCCACACATCGTTCTCCTGTACACCACCAAAGATCGTCGTTAGCAAGTGTAGCTCGAAAATTCTGAGTGCTTGAGGATCCTCCTCTAGCATGGTCCTTCTAATGTCTTGTGTCCATAGAGTACCACCGGTTCTTCTTCTTCTTCTTCTTCTTCTTCTTCTTCTTCTTCTTCTTCTTCTTCTTCTTCTTCTTCTTCTTCTTCTTCTTCTTCTTCTTCTTATTCTTCTTCTTCTTCTTCTTCTTCTTCTTTATGGCTCGAAATCCATATTGGAACATAGCTTGCCTCTCTTCATCTTAGTGTTCTTAGAGCACTTCCACAGTTATTAATTGAAGGGCTTTTTTTGCCTGCCATTGTATGAATCTGTACATTGTTTAGCAAGTACAATGATGCACTTGCCCATGGAGTCGAGAAAATTTTCTCGACCAGAACGGATATCGAACCCGCCGTTTCCGGATTGGCGATCCATAGCCTTAACCACTAGGCTAACTGGAGACCACCCGTACCGGTTGCCGAAAAACTCTGGATGTTGAGGCCCATTGATCGCCGGTTTATAGAGTCCGATACGGTTGATAACCGAGCTTGAATCTTATATACTATGAGATAATGATATGAGTCGATGTTGAAACTTCTTAAGTGTCTAGACGTCCGAGAAATGCCGGTCTTGGTTGCAAACTTCGCCATTTAGGTGGCTCCAGATGTGCTTGCGGACATTCTTGTGTGCCAAGTTGGTGCTACTAATGGCCATCCCCCTTAACAAATCTCATGTAATCAATGATGGAGTAAAGGCTCTCCATACCGATGATTGTACGGAACAAGTCCTCTCTTCCGAACGGCGCGTTGGCGTAACCGATGACATTTTAACGTCGTGTTGTCACAGAAGAGTCACGGCGGCTCAGATTTATGTTCCGCAGCAGCCACAGTGACTTACTTCTAACAAATAAATACTTGCTAGAACGTAACAAAAACCTGCGCCGCCTTTACTCGAAGACCACATTATCAAGAAGACTTGCAGCACTGGTGAAAATCTGGAGTCACTGCTAGCAGCGCCACTCCGGATGAAGGTGGCACTATTCATGATAGTGCGTGTAAATTTTCATACTCGCACCAATACACTCTTACTCTTATACACAAAGGTACCACCTTATCTCACCAGGCGGTGGTGCCGTCGGTGACGCTTGCCGTTAGTATGGGAAAATAACAGAGTTGCATGTCTTCTTAATAAAGTAGTATTTGCTTTACTCCCATGCGACAAGTCTGTTACTTGTGTAGAGCTATGTTGGATGCTCTCTAGGTTGTCGATTCACGATTTTGCAGCCCAGAGTGGGATGGATCAATTCTGCAAATTAAATTGCAAATTATCGAACTACTGACATCATACGTGCTGCGAATATAATATAAAGGATAATTGCAAATCTCATCCATCCGATGTTGCTGAAGACCAATCAATAAAATCAAAATTCAATCAAATTAAATGTGGCATTTCAGTTATGAAATAGCCAACCAGGATCAGCCGCTCGTAGCCCTTGACCCATTTCGCTCGCCGATAACTACAACCGATGCCGAATCAGTAAACCGTCTCAATTAGTGTCGCACTGATGCTTATGACTGGCTATACCTGTATCAAAAGCAATTTACCGCAATTAGTATTGAAAATTTTCCTCCAATGTTACGGTCGAACAAAGTTTATTGAAAAGCTGCCAAGTCATGCTGGTAACAATGAATACCTATCACAGCGCACAGTAGTGTCTATTCTCAAGCGATTTCAAGTCTATCGATAGCGCACTTCCCACGCCACACGGTTCTCCTTTATGTGTATGGGTGGGGCGCATCTTGTGTTTTGGCTAAGAATAGGATCGTCTTCCCACGTCTTACACCGCAGTCGGAAATTCAAAAGAGAACATAAGTCACACCTGGCTTTGCCGCTAAGGCTTTCGGAAGTCATACTTTCGTGCACCTAAATCAGAAACGTTTTGCTTTTATGGGTTGTTTTGGTTGAGAACTGAGTGAATGGGGGGTATCAAATCGTATAATAAAATTCATAAAAATTGGCCCAAGCAACCCCAGAACCCAATCATAAAATTTATCGGTTTTACTCCACACCAGAATTGATCCAATTATTCCAATTGAGACCTGGGAGTTGCATGGCCTCGGACATGTTCTTACGGTCATCGGAAAGGGGTGTATTGATTTGACAGCTGTCACTGTTAAATATCGAGGCACCCTCTGCACCTCCATAGTTGTCTCGGACAGGAGTATTGTTAGTAGCGTGGAGATAGGTGTGAATTTGGAAGTCGCCATTGATTGATTATTCCAAGTAATATTTTGATGATCAATCAGTCTTGTAGATGTTTAAAGAACATTATAAAACAATGTATAATAATTTTAATTTTGGTTTTATCCCAAGCAGCACACAAGTCACAAAAAAGTGTCAACAGCGCAGTTTTTTGGTTGTACAAAAGCTACATGCATGTACTCAAAGGCAGAACAACTTGAAAATGACTCGCACAGATAAAATAAAAATGTAATTTTGAGTTTAATTTGATGCACATATTTGGAGCATCAATTTATACGCAAAATTGCATCACGTTTTAATTTTACACGACTTGAAATAGTATGAAATATAAGTAAATTTAAACGACGTTGATTTTTACACGACCGCTTTCCCGGTTTGTGTTGATCCATTTCCGTTTGTTCCCATTGAATGGATTTTCCCCGACAACGAAATCAACAGCAGAAAACAGAAAACACATTCACATAAAACATACTTTCAATCATTTTATTTCTTGCTAATTTCATGCTGACACTTTTCACTATATTTCACAATAATGCAGGAAAACTGGTTTATGGTTACAGAAACTTTAAGCCGGCTCCCATTCTATCACTTGCAACCACCGCCGACCGTAATCGTCAAGCTGCTGCTGCTTGCAACTATCTCGCCTGGGTTCTTACCTGAAAAATATCAGTTTTCAATTATCATATTATTGTTCCGCAGCTGCATCGAAATAGTGGAATGAGTTTTGGCTCTTATCCTGCAGTATGTTATTAAACGTTTAACTATTAAAACACTTAAGCACTGTTACAGAAACAAAATATCACGGTTAACTCTAGTTGTAAACAACTGCTCCAGGTGGCCATTGGTTTCGCCAATGTTATGCGCTGTAATTTTACACGATCAATGGAAAAATAAACGGTATTCGATGCAATTTTGTAGGCACTATTGAATAATACACTTTTCTTTAAAATCGTATCAAAACAACTGTAAAATTGTGTTCTTTTTCATGCTCCAAATATGTGCATTGATTTTAATTCAATTTTAAACTATTTTGTCGTTTCCAGCAATGTAAATGTACAATGATCATGATTTACATTTAATTTAAATTTAAACAATTTTTGCTGTGCGTGTCCAACCAAAAACGTGCGTTGTCGACACTCTTTTATGACATGTGTGATGCTTGGGATGTAGCTCTGAGAACCTTTTTTAGGATATTTGACTCAAAAATAATGCCTTGGGTGCTGTCGGATAGTAATATGATTTTGAATAACTTGTTGGCCAAACATTATTTAAAGAGGTAAATTTATATTTTGGAAAAAATAAATCATGAAATTAATTTCTGTTTGTTCTGCCCAACGAGTCTCTTGGGTGTACTTTCGTCCCACCGGAGAGCGACACGCCGTGTAGCCATAAATATTGCAGTTTAATTAATTTTCAATAAACTTCTTGGCAGCTGTTCAATTTCTCTGCCAACGACAAAAGTTGGCTGCCAGCAGCGGGCGGGCTCTGGCTGTGTGTCTGCGTTTGAAGGTGAATCTAAATATCGTCTTCCGCCACCAACGGAGAACAGGTATAACGTGCAGTTCGTTGCTTTGAAGTCACTTCAATTGGGTTCGTTGGTTGTTGTAGCAAGCAGCCGTACTGTGGTATATTTCATGTAGATCCTTAGAACCAATAGATTTTGCAGCGTTGGCGCTGCATTGAAGGAACAGCCGGTGTCTCGTGCGGTTTTCCATTCACTTTTCCTTGGCACTTTGTGACGATGTGGGGTGCGCTTGTTTCGTAACATGATTTTTCAATGACAGTATTGTTAATGATATTTGACACTTATGCGACAAGGAATGGGTGTTTTGGAGACATGATTTTAAAATCTCGAATCTTTCATAGCAACATAATGATATATTTATTTGATTACCAAACAAAATTTTTAGTAATTCTTGAAATTGAAATTTCTTCTTCCTGTAAAACAACCTCCTTAGTTTAACTGCACCAACGATACCAGAACCTAGACATTTTCTGATCTAAATGGAATGTATTTAACGTTTAAATTATTATTACACTTCAAACCCGAGAATCCTAGGTATTGTTCTTCCAAATAAAAAAAGGGCTGACTAACCGTGCAAATTAAACTGCCAACTCTAAATATTTGTTAGTGCGTAAACATTCCAGAAAGCTGTAAATAACGTACTACTACCCGGAAGGCGGCATTAGCTTGCCAGCAGAAACTTGCCAGCTCCACAATAGAACGATTAATCGGAATCATGTTTTTCGAGTGAAATGGGCCTGCTCTTAATTAGCAAACCAATGGCTGCCTAATAATTAATGCGTAGCGTGAGCGTGAGTCCACGTGCGACTGTTGTTAACAGGCACAAGCGATACTAGGCATAAATGGATTTTGTCTGAAGTTTCTCCGTCTGTGTGTACAGAGCTCGAAAAGCTTGCAAAAACGTTGTCATTGAGTGGTTTCCATGAAATAGGGGGATTAGGGGCATAATGGACACCCGGGGCGAAATGGACACCCCTGTTTTTGCCGAAACCGTTGACTTTTATGAAAAACTTTCAATGCATAATTGTAAAGGAACAAGTCATTGTTCTATTTTTCAAAAGTACCATTTATATTCCTTCAAAATAAACAAAATATCATTGAAATTAAAGTATGTTTTTCAGATGGTGGATTTCTTATAATTTCGAAGCAGCAGCAAATAAGGTATTACGAGTGTTTGAGTGTGTCCACCATACAAACAAGTGAATTGTTAGCTTATCTGCATGTATACGTAGATTTAGCAATGGATGAAGTTTTATATTTTTGATCAGAACACACTTAAAATAGCAATTTCAATGTTGTAGTCTATTCGGGGTGAAATGAACACTGGCAATTATGAATGGATGTAGGCGCGTTGCATACTGTTAGGCGTTTTAGAGAGTTTGAAAATATTCAATCAGATTATTTTGGCCTAAAATTTATTTAATAAACTTTGAAGTTATGTTAACTCGTCTAAGATGGTGCATTATATATGTGGTATTGATATCCGTTGGCAAATTACATAACTGGTCGATATTCTCAACGATACAGCATAAAATATGCAGGGGTGTCCATTATGCCCCGATGGGTGTTCATTTCGCCCCGTACCTTTCCTGCCAGCCCCAAAAAACACACGATTTTCAATTCATTATTTCCTCACAATAATGATATTCTACCAGCTGTAAATGATTGAAATACGTAGGAAACAAGTTAAAGTTGTAAGTCAACTGATAATATGTTAAGTTTTTGTCTGTTATACAGGCCTAACATACTCATTTGCTTAGGGTGTCCATTATGCCCCTAATCCCCCTACTAGCTTCCGAACTGTAAGTTTAGACTTTAGAGAATATGAAGAAAGCCATTGACTAGTGAAACTGTTTTAACTTTGAAGGATTTGTGATTGTTATCATCGTCATCAATTAAATGCCGAAAGCAGTTTTCTCTTTCATAACATAAACGTTTATAATGGAAATTTTTTCACTGTATTCCATCCTCCATCTGGAATAGGTACAGTGAATATATTTTCATAACGAACTTTTGTGTTTTGAATGAGAAAACTACTCTCAAAACGAATTCTTCAACCTGCTCTAAAAATATCAATAATGATCTTTTTTGACAGCTTAGATTTTTGAAATTAAAAACTGAACATGAAGCACATGTGTGAAACTTTGATGAACTTTCTATGGCATAAATTTTCCAAATGGAGAAGAACGTGCCTCTGGATCCGACCTACTGATACCTGATGTGTGAAACTAGCATTTGAGAATGAACATTTCAATAATGTAAAATATAAGTCGATCACATGAATTTTGTAAATGGGTACTTGAACATATACTCAATAAACAAACCACGGTGAATTTTGTATACTGTTCTTTATATTTTACATTTACACTCAAACCTCCATTTAGGTAGAGTCCAATTAGATGAAATCTATTTACCCAAGTAACACAACATGTTATATAACAGTTTAAATTTCTCTATTAATACATAGCGTAGTGTATTTTTCTTGAATTATTTACCCAATTTTCATTACTTATATAATCAAAACAGCGCAAAAAATGGCGGCTTATAAAACATCTTGTATGTAATATAAGATGTATCGTAAAACACTTATAGTACTCAAAATTTTGATCGAAGAGCATGTCATCCAATTCTAAAAAATAAATCAAGATATTTATTAGTAATATAACTCGCAAATAAAATTTATAAAACAATCACATTTGTTTGTATTATTCATTTTTTTTTAAGTTATATAACTTGCAAAAAACATTTGCTCAACCTATCTATTGCTTTTTTTACTAACTAGACAGTTGTTTTTAGATATTGCATTAAAAGAAACGATTTGGCTAAATACCAGATTCTTCGTTGTTCTTTTCGGGACAATACATGTGTCGGTATGTGTCGAGAGAAGCAGTTCCAATGGGCGTTTGATGACGTCCAAGATAGTTTGTGAGCAGAAATTATTTGGCCGCACATGAAATTCTGGAACAGTTGGCATTAGATGAACTCTTTCAATTTAAATTTTTAATCTGAGGAGTTGCACCACCAAATTTATTACTGGACTGATGACTACCGACCTTTGCAACCTGCACAAAGTTAACACCAAGCAGGATTTCATCTCGACATCTTCATCTGGGATCTTTACAGCTTTGCAGCAATCTCAGTTGAATTTGTCCACTTCATTTGGGAATATTCTGCAAAGTGTATTAATGCACATTGTGCTAAATGAATAGTGATTCAATTAAATTTGTGAATTGAAACTTCTGTTGATTCAATTGATTTTGATGTTGTGTATATGCAAAATATTTAGATTTGAGAACGAAATTCATGATGTATTTTTTTTTTTCTGTTCGGGTGAGCCACTGCGACCAGTATTTTGATCTTTTGTGGCATTACCCGTATCCTTAGTATTTAGTGCATGTCGTACTACTCCATTGTCATTGAGAGGCAATGAAGCATCGATTTCTGTACAGTTCCTGTTTTGTTATCCCAGAGGTACAAGAAATAGATTGCGATAAAAAGGTCCCGTTATCATAGAGATTTAAATCCCAGTGAAAGAGCGCCCCTAATCAAACACAATCTATTTGAATTCTGAGAAGAACAAAACGGTGGTACTGATATTTATCCATGCATCGGAACTCTAGCCCCATCCATGTCTTGCTTCTAGTTTAGTCCCAGGACAACAAAGAAAAACCCGGGACTTTAGGCTAGTTGCAAAACTCTGTCAAATTAGAGAATGTGTTCTGCAATAAGAATGCACGTGAGTCCTTGAATTACCAGAACTTAACAGTCCTTGATAGGTTAGTACGCAATTAGATACGTAAAGCATGTTTGTTTTCCTAACATCAAGTGTAGTCTCGGGTGGGCAAAGTCCGATTCTTTAACTATCAGCAAGGCAGAATAAATGCAATTTTAGAAACTGTCACCAGTAACAAGGACTTTGTACCATGAATCCTTATTACCAAAACACATTACCCCAACTTGACAAACCGGATGTCACTAGGGTTCGGTTTGGTAGATCTTGAACCGTAACGCAACACATAAAGGCGATCTACCTACGTTACGGGCTCCGTTAAAGATCGAGCATATTTTAAACCCCCTCAACCATTCATCCATCAGCACGGGTCGCCTGACACCTTGGATTGGGGTTCCCTGTTTAGTGGACTTTTACCCCCGGAACAGGTGGTCCGTAGTGTTATTCTTAGCCAATTGAGACAACCGCTACCGACACTACACAGCTATCTAGGCTGATCGGGAAAAGAAGTTAATATTGATGATCAACTTCATACGGACCCGAACAGCCGTCATGATGTATTTACATTCTTATAGAATGTAAACATTATTGCTTCCAATATGTTTCTTTGGTGGTTGTTATCGGCTAACTTTATTAAAGCATAATTAGTACACGATATGTTTTGTAGTTCAGTTATATCACAGTTTTAATACATCTTTTAAAAATATAATTTCGAAAGATGTTTTCTGTGTTACTTGGGTAGCTCTCCCCTTTGAGGTAACGTTACCTAAATGAATCTGATTGTGTTCAGAGCAGCTGGAGTGTTTTAGATTAGGGATGAAGTTGGTTCACGGGAAATAAGTAGCGAGTGGAGTCGAGGCAAGATTAGGACGTGCTGAGGGGGAGTGGTCCGGGGGGGGGGGGGGGGGGGGTGTTCTGGAAGATTAGAGTCTATTTAAGATTTCCTAAAAACTTTCTTCAGCATAAGTCATCGAATCTACACGCATAACTTGTGTGCTTGAATGCTTGAATGAAAGTCATACATACACAGCCTCATGCAAATGTATGCTGACAAGTGGTAAATTCAATGTCTCTAGAAGCTTCTTTGAGTAAATAGTCTGGATCGCCTTAAATTTCTTGTAAAACCGCCTGAAACGTTTTTGAAACGCTTTAAAGCACCGCTGAGATCTCCCTGAAGCTCTCTTAGAGCAGTGATCCAAAATGTATTTTCAGAAACTGTAGACCCCCTTTACCCTCCCACAAAACCCCATGTAACGCACCTGAGACCATTCGAAACCCCCGAAAACGCCTGCGTAACGCCTCTGAAACCCGTCAAGAATTCTCTGAAGCTTTCTGAAATGTCCTCCGAAATACCCTTGAAAAAACCAGACCCCATGTAACGCAGTTGAGACCCTCAAAACCCCCGGAAATGCCTACGTAACGTCTGAGTAACGTCTCTAAAACTCGCCAAAAAGACCTGCGAGGTCGCGGCAGCATAAGCGAAACAGTCCGACTCCCAAGGGTGAAACGTTCCAAGGGGTTTCAGGGACATTTCAAATTGATTAAAGGGATTTTGAGGGCCTTTCAATCAGTTTATGGAGGTTCCAGGGCCATTCAAATGCATTTCAGGGACGTTTTTAGGAGCTTCAAGTTTTTTTTATAGAGCCTTTTGAGACTGTTTCAAGCACGGTGCCCCCACAGACCGTTATTATAAAATAAAAATGTTCATCAAAACTAAGTTCAGGGATCGGTTCCTGGTACCATTCTGCACCTCTGGGCAAATTTTTAAAATAATCCCTAGGAGGAATCTCGAGAAATCTCGATTTGATGTTTTATACTGAGAAATTTGAAAGAAATCCATGTTCAGATTGGACAATATTGCTTAAATACCTACAAAAATTTCCCAAAATGTTCAAAGTTGTTTCAAACTAGTATATATTTATTAATGTTACTTCAATTATACATATTTACCACTTACCCAACTCAGTTAACTGATTAAACTGACTTAAGTATGTTATGCTAAGCCATGCATCGGTTTTCACGTAAGCATTAAAAATTTGATTTTTTTCCCCATTGTTTTATGAACATATTTTACATCCCAGTATTATACATTAAAATTTTCCCCAATTCTACAGCAAGTTTACAATTTGCACTCCAATTTTCATAGCGATATCAGCGTTCACTGTGGAGTTATGGCAATAAATGTGAAAAAGTGTTGAAACATTTTTTTTTCTATGATTTTCTACTGAGTCGATTAAGTGCGTCGTGGTGTGCCTCTGTGCTCCGTTGAGATAAAACCAATCAAAATATCAAAATACAGTCGGGTCTTCTATTAGACGCTGCCGCCCACTTTACGCCCATTGCGTTTCCCAGGCTTTCCTCTAACCAATTTAGTTCATTTTTGGTATATGATGGAGTATATATATATTTCTATATACTATATATAGTAAGCACTAATCGCACTAAAAAATCAGCTGAATTGGATGTAAGACAGTTGAGATACTGCGGTGGGCATAAAGTGGATGGCAGTATTTAACAGGAGTCTCGACTGTATATAATCAACCAAATGTGTGGAAAACCTAAGTGATTTTGAAAAAAATATATATTTGGATACGAATAGTTGGGTACGAATTGAAAATCAGTTGCATCGTATTTCTCCTCGCGTAAATCATATTCCTTCAAAAATGTAGCCAACATTCATAGAAAAGGCATCAAATTTTCACGAGTGGTATCCTAGTTTGTAAGAAAATATCATTTGGAAGATGTTATTCTACTTCGTCATGAATCCACAACAACGTATTTAATATGTAATTACTAATTATACGTCGTAGTTTCCTGTTCTTCCAAAATTGGTGTACTATTAGATCTTTATTGAACACATATTTCTCAGTGATTTTCTAGTGTTCATATGCAAGAATATGTAGCACTTTTCATTCAAAAAAATGTTCAAAATTCTAGGCAATATCAAAGAAATTAAATTCGAAGATAACCGTACGTATTTGCTACTCCGTGATTGACTAAGGCAATCGAAGTTGCACAGAGTACCAATGAATGTTAGGCTTGGGACTAGCTAATCATTCTTAATGTGCACAATTCGAGAGTTCAACATTTGAAAGTCAATAACGGCGCTGGCCACGTCCTTACGGTCATCGGATCGATTATGTGTCAATACTCGCCTCATATAGGAGCGATGCATCTACAGCAGGGAACAATACAATACTAAACACTGAGTGCCCCTGTTCAAAAAGCTTAGCAATATCGAAAAAAAGAACAATTTTGTTTATGACTATTGTGGCTGAAAGCGTTATTCATTTTAAGAAAACTGAGAAATGATTCTGATTTTGAAGATCGTATATCGTATATACCACAACGCACTTAATCAACTCAGTAGAAAATTGTAGGAAAAAATATGTTTCAACACTGTTTCACATTTATTGCCTTAACTCCACAGAGAACGCTAATATCGCTATGAAAATTGGAGTGCAAATTGCAAACATGTTGTAGAATCGGGGGAAAGTTTTGATGTATAACATTTGGAAGTAAAATTTGTTTATGAAACAATGATGAAAAAATCTAGTTTTAAATGCGTTTGTTAAAACTAGTGTATGGCTTAGCATAACATACTTAAGTCAGATTAATCAGTTAACTGAGTTGGGTAAGTAGTAAATATGTATAATTGAAGTAACGTTAATAAATATATACTGGTTTGAAACAACTTTGAACACTTTGGGAAATTTTTGTAGGTATTTAAGCAATATTGTCCAATCTGAACATGGATTTCTTTCAAATTTCTCAGTATAAAACATCAAATCGAGATTTCTCGAGATTCCTCCTAGGGATTATTTTAAAAATTTGCCCAGAGGTGCAGAATGGTACCAGGAATCGATCCCTGAACTTAGTTTTGATGGACATTTTTATTTTATAATAACGGTCTGTGGGGGCACCGTGTCAAGGATTTTCAGGATTTAAAGAACGTTTCAATAGTTTGAGGCGCTCCAGCGACCCCCCGGATTCCCGTCCTTGAAACCTCGTGAGACCCCCTGGAACTCCCCTGAGACCCCTGAAGCACCCCCGAGACTACTAAAGCGCCCCTAAAACCTTAGAGTTCTTGGGAACCTTCTGAGATTCCTTTGAATAAAGAGCCCCAAATACCCCCTGTAGCTTTCCCCCCTTAAAACCCCATGAGATCCCCTGGAATGCAGCGAAGACCCCTTAAGCGCCAATGAGGCCCCTGGAAACTTTTTCACCTACGGATTCTTTTTTGTTTATTTATTTCACCGTCTTCAGCTGGACTGATTTAATTCTCAATTGTATACTATTTCTAACAAAGCTGCTTAAACGAGTTCTTCTTATATTACAGTCAAAACATTCAACATTAAGTAACCTCCTGAAACGCGCTCCTGAGACCATGGAGTCCCATGGAACCACCTCATTCTTCCTTGGGCCCACTTTTGAAAGACCCTGACATCTCTTGGTACCTCATGAAGCTGCTTTGGTCCTTCTGAATTGCCCCCTAAAGCAAACCTGACATCTCCTGAAACACCTATAAGGTCCCTTAAAACGCTCCTGAGACCCTATAAAGTGCCTTTGGGATTCTCTGGAACCCCCAGGTCCCCTTGAAGCACTCCTGAGATCCTCTGAAATGTCCCTGAAACGCACCTGAGCCCCTGAAGCTATCCAGAGACCCCCTGAAACTCCCTGAGTCGGCCCTGAGACCCACTTAAACGCCCCTAAGACATCATGGTACTCCCACTCGTTGGGAACCCCTGAAACGTATCTATAACCGCTGTTTTCTATCCTATATTAACACTCTCTGGCCGTCGTTACCATTGTGCGCCCGAAACGCCCTGAAACAATATCGTCTGAAACATCGCATGCCCTTGGAAACTCCCTGATATCTCCTGAGACCTTATTAGTTTTGATGATTACCATTATTTCGACATATTTGATCTATGTGACGCCCTGAAACCTTGACGACCTATGAGACGCCTTTGAAACTTCCTAAGTAATCTTGAAACTACCTTGAAATTACTTTAAGCCCTCAGAAACTCATCTGAAGTTTCCCTGGAACCTCTATGGAAACGTTTCGAAAACCACTGAAACCCATTATAAACCCTCATGGAACGTATCTGAAACCTCTTGAAACGTCCCTTCAAGTCGCATGAAACCACATAAATTACTTTAAAACAGGCTTTAAAATCTTTTGAAACCCTCTGATATCCCTCCAGGACCCAATCATAGTCGCTATGAGACCCTCTATTGCTCCACTATGAGGACAACCCATTTCTCCCATTTGTTCACGCTTTCTTGAGACCTGCTTTTGATCTCCTCCTTAAACGACAGTGTTCGTTGCGATAAATATCAATAAATCGAATATCTTTGGATACACTGAACCAAACGACTGCGCTAGGGACAAAGGCACGCCTAGTGACCCAATGATGTTTCCCGTGAAGTGAAAAAGCACATTGCAGCTTCAAATAGGGCCGTTTACGAACTAGGTAGCCAACTTAGATCCCACAACTATAAACGCAAACACATTTCTCTCTACATAAGAGGCTGATTATTTCGGTGGCCCTCTAAGGTCACGAGGCGTGCGCTTTAAAGAAAGGAAACCAAGAAGCTTAAATAATGTTTACACATAAGTGCTACGATGGAGATCTCGATCGCGTTGCATTGTTCAAAGGAAGAAGTGAAAAATGACGGGTGTTTATGGCAGTTGCGATGGAAATTGCGGTCGCGTTGCATTGTTCGAAGGAAAAAGTAAAAAGTGACACGTGTTTGGGGCAGGTGCACATTGTCCTTCCTTGTGAAGTGATAAAAATGGATGCACACTTGGTAGCACAGTACTGCAGAAAATTGAAGGAGTTAAGGAGTGGTTGTGGTCATCCGACGATATGGAACTGGGTGAGATCATTCCGATTTTTTCTTTACATCCTAGAAGGAGTTGAGGTAAACTCGTCAATGCTTTTTCATGAGGACTCCAGGAGTCTGGTAATATTTGCAAATTAATCTTGTAGCTCTGGTGCTGGCCTAATATTGAAGCGATAAAAATGTTAGAAGAAAGTAATTGCAGTTCACAACAATCATTGAGCAAATTAATTGATTGATTGATTTGTCTTTATTTAAGAGACTTTCAGCCCTTGGCAGCAAATTAAAAATAATTGGCTTAATTACATCAACGGCTGTCGATCACAGGTAACATGGCACTACTCTTAGTAAAATACATAATTCGAAAATAGCTACACAGCTAATCGCGTTCGGTAAATTTTACCGAAATCTCAACCGCTGAGCGATCGGTAATGGATTTTTACCGAAATTCTGTAAAAAAATACAAAATTTCAGTAAAATGTTATCGTTTATCTGTTAAACTCTAACGAAGTTTGGTAGAAGTTGCAAGCTTTACCGTTTCTTTCCTGTAAAACAAACTTAACGGTTGAGATTTCGGTAAACATTACCGAAGTCGGTGATTTTTTCTTAGTGTGTATCTGAGCTTTAAAGTTTGTTCTCCGTATACTCCAAGTTCAATACTGTGAGAAACGCGCGACTGTTTTCGTGAGTCGGTCGGTTTTCTCGGTAGCGAATATTGAATGCGGAATCAGAAGCGCGCGATAACTTTCGTGGGATAATCCGTTTTCACGGTTAAGTAAACGATCAATGTGGTGACGCGTTCAATATTGAACGATCGTTGACGTATGGTCATTACCCTTACTATCGCGACCAAATTAATCATAATCGGAATAAAGACCGTTTCGTATATTTTCATATAACTAGTGGATCATATCACCTACCAAAGGTGGCCTCAAGATCCACACCTCAGCCTACCCTACTAACAAATAAGTACTCCTTCCCGTGACAATTGTGGGGATACTGTGGATTTCACGGTTTCTAGTAACAACGGTTGTCGAACTAAGATTCTTTTCCTTTCTCGATGACCGTAAGGACGTTGCCGGCGCCGTTATTGACTTCAAAATATTGAACTCTCGAATTGTGCACATTGAGAGTGTGTAGCTAGTCCCAAGCACCATGCATTGGTTCTCTGTGCAACTTCGATTGTTCTGGTCAATCACGGAGTAGCAACTACGATGGGAACGGTTGTCTTTGCTTTGCTTTACTTTGCAAAGTGCTGCGGATATTTTTCGATGGAGATTTAGAAAATGGTGTTGCAGAAGGGTTCAAAGAAGCGAATATTATGACGTAAATAAAATACAGCAAACTCCAGTAGGTTATATCGACAGAAAGAATAGCAAGTTGGTAGAGGTCCGCGACTTTATGGACAGCTCACCGACTGCACGAGTTTGAAGAAGACATGGGATCCCTGAACGTTCGGGGAAACTGGAGAAATATCGCCAAGATCGACAAAGATGTTATACGCTCAGCGTTAGAGTAAAGTGATTTTGTAGCCAACAATGAATAAGGAGGAATAGGCGTTGTTTTTTGCGAGTGTCGAAAAATAGTGTCGCATGATCGTATCGTTTTTAGCGATAGGTGAACGGGTGCTCAAGTGAATGATTAATGTGGGTGAGCTTGTTCGTTGTTTTTCTTTGAAAAAGCAGTAAATGTTTGTATTAGTTTGCAATCATCCTCCATATATTTACTCAACAATATCTGCATAGTTCGTCACTTCAGGTGTCGGCCAAATTTTTCATTTATTTTGTTTTATTTTATATACATTCTCCTGTATTTTTGTACAGTCCACCACCTTCCGGTGTTGGCCACACTGATTTGATCCGTAATTATGCGTTAGTATTTTGCCTAAGTTTGTGCAGTCCGTCACTGTTAGTGTCGGCACAAAGTTTTGATTCAATATATAAATTTCACGGCAAGTAGCATATTGGTTCACCAGTCCTTCCCACTGCGAGGTGACGCAAAATCTTTTTCAATCCATAAACTTTCATTAAAAATTTTCATGGTCTCATCATTTTTCCTAATTGTGAGGTGACACATTTGTGTGTATACTGTACGGTTGCATGGATCGCATCGCTTACCAAAGTGTATCCCTGATCTATGTAACTATCAATCCCTCACTACTAACAATACTCCTTCCCGTGACAACTGTGGAGGGTCCAGTAGTACATACAACCTCTAGTAGCAACAGTTGTCGAACTAACATTCCTTCCCTTCCCCGGTAGACCGTAAGGATGTGGCCAGCGCCGTTATTGACCCAATAAATTTTGAGCTTTCGAAACGTGTACATTGAGGATGGTGGTAGATCTCAAGCCCCAAGCTAATTGGTTCTCTGTGCAATTTCGATAGCTCAGGTCAATCACGGAGTAGCAACTACGAAGTGTACGGTCACCAATGCTCATGCTCATGCTCAACAATGAATAAGGAGGAATACTTTAGGTGTGAATGTTTTGCCCAGTTAGATACCGCTTTGCGACCATTATGCAATAGTACGTTTACCTCAAGTATCAAAGACATTGTTACATTTCAGTAGCAACGTTAACGCCAGTGACGCTCAAACACTACTACTATGTACCTAGTTTGAGCTCACATGCGGAAAATTGAATCGCTCCACGGAGATAATCCTATTAATTGTGCAGATTTCCTTCTTTTCTCCTTCTGGGGATTTTTCGCCCCCTGTATAGTTCCCGTTGCTTTGTAGCTGGTCAGTGGCCTAGCTATTTCAGTAAACGTGCCATCGTCATTGGCAGGGTTTCATATTTGTAGCTCCAACATCGAACAGTCGAGGCTTATTTCAAGCAATGTTTACATAGAATTAACGGTAGGTATACCATATCGGCAACCGTTTCTGGAGTCCCATTCCGCTATGGTTCGGTACATCCGTGGGTTGCCACCGCTGACCAGCGAGGACCGGAAGCCAGTGAACCCGGTGAAAATAAAATTTATAACAAAGCGGTGAGGATAATCTGCGAGAGAAAATAATCCGTGCTGCTTATAGCTCCAGCGGCGACGGCGGTCTCGGGCCCCGTTCTGGCTAACAAACGCATTACCGCCGCATTTGCATGCAACACACTGCCGTGTGCAGCATAGTTGTCCCATGTTCTATGGGAATCCCTATTAACATGGGACAACTATGCTGCACACGGCAGCACATAACCTTTGGTTTTTTTTATACTGCTGCTGGATGAAGATGTGCAGAGCGAGCGTGCTATTTTTTCATCGTTGCTGGCGGAAAATTATAACACGGATTTATTCTACTGTCACATCACACGTGCCGATGAGATGGGATAAAACTTCCTAGAATCCGAAACATTTTTGAATTGATGAGATGGAAAGTTTGCTGTGGGACTGAGTTTTAAAAACTGTGAACGTGCCTATTTCAGATTTAATGAATGGAGAATACGGTATAGCGCTGAATTTTAGGAAATATGAAGTATTTTTTAATGTTTTAGTTAGTTTTCTATCGAAATTTAAAAAAAAAACTTAAACAATTTAACCCAATTTGTAGATGTTCAATGTACATGCCATTTATGTTTAAAATGATTATAAATACGTAAACGCAACCAATCGTTTTCCAATCGTTTCAATTCACACTGTGCTTGTAGAGTTATGTTACAGCATATGTTGCCGAAGCAATACTCATTGATCAAACCATGAACCAGGTGCAACATACGAGTGTACTTTCCACAAGCATCTGAGAGAGGGAGGACATCGCCGACACTGACAGTATTAAATTAATTTATGAATTTTAATGACTCATAATACTCCATCACGGTGAAATTCAGTGACGCAGCAAATGTTCACATTCATATCCATCTCCTGGTAAGTGGATTTTACGGAAACGCGATGAGAGCTCTGTTCGTGTCGAGATACAGTATCAGGGTTGGAGAATCTGTCTCATACACTATATTGTAGTCACCACAGATGTTCTAGGGCACATAGTCGCATAAGTGTTTAGCACGATCATGATGAGGGTGTCAAGGTTCCACCGTTTATCATCGTACCTGCCACACCATATACGAATGCAAAAAAAAAACTCTCGGGTTATAACTGTGGAAGAGCTCATAGAATACTTAGCTGTGAAGCAGACCCTGTCCTAACCAAGAAGAAGAAGAAGAAGAAGAAGAAGAAGAAGATGATGATGATGAAGAAGAAGAAGAAGAAGAAGAAGAAGAAGAAGAAGAAGAAGAAGAAGAAGAAGAAGAAGAAGAAGAAGAAGAAGAAGAAGAAGAAGAAAAAGTATTGATAAAAGTTTAGCCGCTTTTAAGCTTGTTATTTGTTTGTCGTATTTCAATACCCTTTAGTTAACACCAAAATACTTGAAACACATGCATATATTTTTCCTACTGGAAAAATAATCAAAGCGGGGGGTATACCAACAAAAAATGTATGGATTATATTGTATGATTACTTTACAGCTCGTTCCCTTCGAAAAACGCCCATAATTGAGGATAATCTCTCAATTTGAACGGAGCGATGATGAGCTAGCCATTCTTAATGCTGCTTCCATGAGCGAACATACTGCAATGAAATTAAACTGTTTATTGTGTTCAAAAGCAAACAGTTTTTTTTTTTTTCGGAAATTAACAATGTATACCATGCGTCAGGTCGAGACTGTGCGCAGTTTCCTGAAATTAAAAATAAATCTCCAGCGGAAATTCTGACTATTTGCAATGCTTTACCGAGGCGGATCCTGATTTCAATTAGCGCATTCCAAGAACGGTTTCATTGTTGGCTTGGTGGTGGTTGTATGACTTGAGGGCAATGCGGTTTCGAGGGTTACGAAATTAGTGGCACAATTAGTATTCAATTTAATAACGCCTGTTTTATTATTGACACACATATGCGGTATAAATAAATTGAAAATGGAGAGTTTCAATATTCTCTGACTTCGAAAAGCCGGTTCAACAACTTTCGGTGTGTGAAATGCACTTTATCCTTGACTTTATCTTTTGTTGATTTTCATTTACTTGTGATCAGGGCACAAAATGTTCAAAGTCATTGACTGAATACAGCACGAATTTGATTACTTCTGCACTTAATATTCAAAACAAATATTTTCATTTTCGCAGTCAGTCATTTCGTGGTCATTGAATATGAGGCCGATCGAGAAACATTTTTAAAATTGCCTACGTTTTTGGCTACGATTCCCACCAAAAACACTCCACGATAATCAAATGGGACAAGATCTGTGTAGAGCACCATCAAATTGAAAGTCATTGACGTCAAATCATTGACGAAATAAATAAATAAATAAATATAACTAAAACGTTAATATACTTTTTTTATTCTTCAATCACTTAACCTAATTTACAGCTCAATTGTCCACTAGGGCACTACGTGAGCGATTCCAATTGGAAGCTGTACACATACACTTTGTACAGCGCCTAAATGTATTCTATTTCGAATTGTACTACATCGAACTGGTGGCCGTTGTGCTGCTTTCACTTTCTACCCTATCATGGTAGAATGATGAGTTCGAGGATGTTGATGTGTGGCTGTTGGTTATTCCTGTTTCCAGTCCGATTGGTGGTCCATTATGGGTTGCCGTTCGCCGATGTCCAAGTATCCGGGTTCATTTGAGCCATGGGCTCAGAAGAGGGTCAGTGTCAGCTGCTCTCAGGGGGAAAGAGCAACTGACGAAAGTGCCGGGGCTGGGAGCGAACCCATGACCATCTGCTTATGAAGCAATCGTGTAGCCACTACGCCACGGTACAGTGGTACCGCCATAGGCCAAAAATCGAAAAATTGATTTTCTAATTAATGAGTTTGTATATTTTTTATAAATCGATGATGTTCCCATGAATTCAGAAAAGTCATTTTTATGTAAGTTTCTGTTGCATATTTTGCTTGAGAGCGTGTTATGCAATTTGACATTATCAAAAATTGTCGAAAAATTACATGAATTTTGAGTTATACACCACGCCTTTGTATAACAAAACCAAGTGGATTTTCAAATGATTTTCAACGCAGAGAATCCGAATTGATGTTTATCTTTCAATTTCAAAGCACCAAGACTGGATGTATTGGACCAATGGGGATGTGAGTAATAGGCACATAATTTTACCCGTAGAATATATACATAATAAAAGTTCATGTAACCTTTCA
Organism: Aedes albopictus; assembly: GCF_035046485.1. Lineage (NCBI taxonomy): Eukaryota > Metazoa > Arthropoda > Insecta > Diptera > Culicidae > Aedes > Aedes albopictus. The sequence goes on from NC_085137.1 coordinate 368,787,278, forward strand.
AACATGTTCTTAACCACATTTAATCAATCGTCAGCCATCAAATGATCAGATTTGAGTAGGAGAATCAATCTGTGAAGGTTGTAGCTGCAAACATTTGCATACAAGTTTGAAGGTTGTATTGGAAGTTACCCGTTATTTTTATAAATATGTGTATTAAAATAACTACAAAATTGTATATATACTAGTTTTTCTGTCACTGTCTGAAATGTGAAACAAAATGACTGATTTTTTTACAGGAGATATTTTAATGCTATTTACAATAAATGAGGGACATTATGTTTGAAAACCAAATTTGTAAATGCCTTTTTTTCAATTGTAAAAAATGCAGTTCTGGAGGTATGGTTTGAGGTACAAGTAATTGCATAACAACCATTCTTATTTGGCCTCGTCAAAACTTACTTTTGTAATTGTCAAATTTGATAAGAAATTTTGCATTTACTGATAACATTTACAAAAGTTCCAAAAAATTCATCCAGTACCTAAAACTGTAGTGCTGGACGAAGTAGGAGTAAACACGTTCTTTGAGTTCTATTTGATTCTTCATATTCCCATCCCAAATCAAAATACCTATTTGAACAATTTATTTTCATTAAATCTATTTAAATTGATTTCTTTGCAGGTACTGCAGGCACTCTGTCAAATATATGTATGGCAATGTAGGGTGATATTTGTATATATTTCTTTTATTGGGTTAGAGCTATCTTTGATGAAAAATCCACGTATTTCATTACTGGATAGCGATTAAAAATACTAGAATCTTATTCAAAACGCAGGCTTATGAATCGTATGACATATAACTGTGTAAAGCAATAAACTTACGGTTTCAAAATTTCCTTTTACGTAAGTATTGTGAAATTACCCCGAATATTTGTTTTAAATTTTGAAATTAAAGAAGTAATTGATTCTGTAATTGCACTATTGTAGTATTGTTTCAAAATTATTACTACAGGTCGGACTCGATTATCCGGAGACTCGATTATCCGGAGACTCGATTATCCGGGGTTCGATTATCCGGAATATTAGACTCGATTATCCGGAGTATTTTTCATTGAGATTTTTCTAATATTTTAATGCAGAAATTCGAAATCGTTTAATATTACAATACTGTGCTGACCCGGTTTTGGGAGGCTTCGATTGCGTTTTCTCCAGATACAGTGAATCAAATAATTGTCCGTACAGCATTTTTTTCGTCAAAATAATTTTGCATTCAAATGTTCATTACTTTTTTATAAGTCAATCAAAAACGCTGAAATTTAGACAAATCGTAAACCACATATTGAAGCTCCATTGGTCAAATTTTGAGCGTGATTGAATAAGTTTTCTGAAAGTTATTAAACTTTTAGTAATGCTAGATAGTTTATTAAACAAAATTTCAGTGTTCTATATCTCAATGAATATTGGATGGAATATTTTCAATTTTTTTGAGGGAACACTAACACATGAACATTTAATACGCAGTCTTGTTAGGGCTAATTTGTTCACTACAAAAATATGAAAAATCTGCTTATGTAGTTGACGATGTTTATAAATTTACCATATAATCTGCCAAACGTTTTCCACTTATAAAAGTGCATTAATTGAACGAAAGATGCATAGGACCTACTCTGCATATGGATTTTAGTAAAAATATTACATTCAGAAATTTGTAAGAAGTTGAAAACACTTGGCACGTTTATTGATCAAAATACGATGAATTTCCAAATAATACTCTAAACATATACAGATTTTCTATATTTTTTTTGTAGTTGATATAAAACCTCAAACAAAGCAGCATATGTAAGATTTATATATAAGCTGTAACATAACAAAAAATGAAAAATTTTCATGAAGTACATATTAGGATATAAAGTTTTAAAAATTTGTTCGAAAATCTATTAAATTTTATAACTTTCAGAAAACTTACTCGATTTCGCTTAAAATTCTACTAATGGAGCTTTAATATAGTGTTTATGATTGGTTAAAATTTTAGCATTTTTGATTGACCTATAAAAAAATTATGAACATTTTAATGAAAAATTATTTTGACGAAATTGCTGTACGGACAATTGTTTGATACACTGTATTGTCAGTTTTCTGACCTGATTTTGTTAGCTTTTTTATAACAAGAAAGAATGTATGCAGAATACCATTTTACAATCAATCTTAATATCAGTTGATATGTTTTGGAATCATACACAAATTACGTAACAAACGAATCTCGTTATATTTGAAAAGGGCCAAACAATTTAAAATTTCGTTTCAGCGAAAAAAATGCTAAATTTGCGTCTGTTTTCAAAATATAATTGACGGTATCATTTAAAAACAGACGCCAATCCAGGAATTTCTCGAACAATGCCTGCAGAGATTCCTTCGAATATTACTGCTGGGATTCCTCTAGAATTTCCAAGGAAAAATCCTCCAGAGATTTTTAATGATGAATTCCCGGTACAGACTTCCAGCAGTTGGATGCATCCAAAAAAGATGAATTATTCTTGGTATCAATTGGTATTTCTCCAAGAATTCCGTATGGGATCCTTCAGTCTGCCTGATATTTCTTCAGGAATTTACCTACAATACCACCAGGGTTTCCTCTATAAATTTCCTAAGAATTATTCTTGCGATTTTAGGAAAAATTTCTGGATTTTTCTAAACTTTCTTTGAGAATTTAATGTTGGTGGAGCATAAGAAGTCCTTTAGGGAGGAAGTCCCAAAAATACTGCTGGAATTTCTCCAAGGATTATTCCAGAAGCTCCATTTCCTTGAATTTCTGCAGAAACGGCTTGGATTTCTTCAGAGTTTCTTCTAGATATTCCTCAGGATATTTTTAGGGATTTCTCCAGGAACTCCCAGATACCCGAGCAGGAGAGAATAGGTGTAGAATATTAAACTGAGGTATGCAAAATCTTAAAAAAATAAATGGTGCGTGTTCTATGATTCAATAATACCTCTAGCAGTCCTCAATACCAAACCAATAACTTGTTGAGGTATCTTTGTCGATGATTCAATACCTTGTCTTGGTTATGATATCTATTTCGTTCCTGCTCGGGTAAAGACCTTCAGGATGTTGTCTATGGATTCCTCTGGGGATTTTTCAAGAAATTTTTACAGAAATCTTCATTGAATTACAGTAATTTCCGGAGTGATTCAGAAACTTCTTTCAAACTTCTCTAAGGATTCCTCCAGTAATTTTTCCAGGGACAAATCAAGGAATTGCTTTAGAGATTTCTACAAGGATTCCTCTAGCGAGATCGTATTATGTGTGTTTTTGCGGAATTGACATTGCCGCTCTCAGTCTACGTGTGTATCATAGACTTAGCGCAGAAGCTCTTTCTGGGTTAGAATACTTTGTAATGTAACCCGGCAGGCCCGTGCACAGAGGTAGCGCCAAAGGAGGGGTTTTTCCCAATTTCGGCAAAAAACTCCGAGAAGACTGTGTTGCAGTAGGCATATCATGCCAACAAAAATTAAAAATAAAATTGTTTCGCTATAAATAGCAAAAGTACATTTCTAATACAACAGCCCTATTCATTACATTTTTTTCTCGTTTATCAAAACTGACAAAAAATAACATAAACCATACCCATTCACCATCCCCCTTTAACTGTATTGTTTCCTTTAACATAATCAGAACCTTTTTATGGAGTTGAAAATTCCAAAAAAAAAACTATGTCGGTTTTGTCAGCTTAAAATACAATCAAGGTCCCACTGTTTACAACGTCACGCTTCACGAGGAGAGGGGGAATTCAACATAGTGCGATGACCAATACAAAAACTTCAAGGGTCTTATTAAAATAGTATGACTAGGAGGAAAGGAAAAAATAAAAAAAAAAGTTTTACGTAATTTATGGACGTCCCCCAATTCAAAATTCTGGCTACGTCAATGCTTCATGCACATAAAATAACAAAAACATTACTTTTCCATACGTTTTTAAATACCAAATTAATTTTTTTTCGTGATTCGATTATCCGGAGAATTCGATTATCCGGAGTGAAATAAAAATCGATACTCCGGATAATCGAGTCCGACCTGTATTGATTTATGCATAATAATTCGATTTGTGATGACTTTTCTGTATTTTGAAATAAAAACTTCCTTATTTCTGAGCAAAAATCTTCAGTTTTATATACATTTCTTTATTGCTGTAGAAATAAACCCTACTAATAAAATCACAATTATAATACAAATACTGATATTATTTACAAGCATCTATTATGATACTGTCTTGTGATACATGTTTTAACTTGTTATACTTAGCAGAAACTGATATCATTCGACCCACTCTTCAGGATAATTAAAAATATTTGATTACTGATTTCTGTGCAAAATAAAAGCTTTTTTAATGATACTTTCATTATTATGAATAAAAGTTTCCAAAGTTAATTTTTTTCGAGCGATGTTCATGAAAACGTACTGGAATATCATTTTTAGTCATAACATGCTATTTCTGATTATTTATAATGATTCTGCCCTTCTAAAAACGAAGAAAATGATTTATGACCGCTTCCTTGAACAACTGGAACCACTGTGCACGGGCACCGGCTCGTTAATATGTTATCAACAATTTAGCACTTTGCAACTTGTTTACAAATATCACTAGTTTACACCATTTTTGAACTCGGTAAGCTGATGATCATTTTTGGTGTAGAATCATGCCCTGAGTTCGAAAACGCGAAGGGAGAGCGGAAATTTTTTCGACTTTCCATACAAGGTTGATGATTTGAAATCGATTTTTGTTCTATTTTTAAGCAACGTCACTGACTTCACACATCTCATTCTCCGTAATCAATGCTCCGATTGAGCTGAATTTTTTACTGTAACTCACCTATATATGATATGTCAAGTAAACGTTGGGAAAGAATTTTTAATTTTTTTTCTTATTGAAAAAAAAAATACGTTTCTTCATATATTTTTGGAAATTTGGCTAAAATTTAAGGAGATCGTCCCTAAAACTCGCCAATATCTTGAATCTCATCAAACTGACGCAAAACCTGGATTCAGATGATCGAATGGTATTGTATTCAGCTTTTAATTTATAGAAAAAGATTTGTAATTGGTGGAACAAAACAAATTTGAATTTTAGTAAATTCCATATTTTTAAAAGTTGTAAATCTTGATATTGAGCCAAAGCTCAAAAACTGCTCTACTTAAAATTTGTTGAAGCACAGTTTCGAAATCAGTGCTAAATTGTAATTCAAAAACTTTGGTCGTTGGCAGAAGTTCACGACTTTCGTTTTATGTAATTTGTAAACTAGTGTATTCATTGACTTTAATTCAGTTTTCAAAATAGTATCGAGCAGCTGGCTATGAATGTGCAGGCTTGAAAATTTTGCGCACTGCGCAGTGGTCCAGATTTGAAAATACCTGGCAAAAATTGCCAAATCATAGTAGTCTGCTAGTGCAGACTTCAAAGTTCAGTTATAAATTTTCAGTAGTTCATTCAGTAGTTCGGCGAGAATAATTTAGATGAGTTACACGCTCAGAAAAAGCAGTGAATCACAAATGATACCTGGAGGGAAATAGAGGAGCAATGCAAAGCCAAAGCCGCAATATTTAGAGAGAGCAAAAACACGATAAGCCAAAACCGTAGCCCGTCAGTGTTTTCCTGCATTCGAGAAGGAAGTGAAGCGCTCATGTAGAGTAGACAAAAAAGCTAGGGTTTACTTTCAAGCTGATGAACGCATGAATACTGGTGGAACTTGTCTCTCTACAGTCAGGTTTTTTTTACGCGGGGGATACCTACCGCGTGAAAAAATCCAGTTAAAAATTCGAATAACCGCGTAAAAAAAGTCTCACCATTTCTCGACGAATCTACTACTTACTTTGAAAAATCATAACTCAAGAACGAAGCATTATAGAAACAAAGTTTTATTTAGAGAATAAAAGCAAATTTTCTCAGAAATCAAAAAAAAATATAAACTGAAAAAAGTTTTCCACAAAATTTTCCACAGTTGAGAAAATTCGTAAAGAAAAGCCTGAAAAACAATGCCCGAACTAGTAAAAAAATATCAAAAAAAATATTTTTGAGAAGGTTATTCCATAAGCTTTAATCGCTGATATTTTTGGAATGCACTTTTTTCGAATTTGAGTTATGACCAATGTTGTTGAAAAACGTCCAAATATGTCATATAAACCTTTTCTTTGAAAAATCATAACTCAAGAACGAAGCATCGTAGAAACAAAGTTTTATAGGAAATGAAAGCAAAAAAAAAAAATCTCAGAAATCCAAAAAAATGTGAAAACGAAAAAGTTTTCCACAAAATTTACAACCGTTGAGAAAATTCATAAAGAAAAGTCGGAAATTTACAAAAAATATTTGGGCTGAAATTTTTGGAATGCACTTGTTTTGCGTTCTTGAGTTATGGCCAATTATGTGGATGATGACCATATATGCGTACATTAGGGATGTAGTACCGGTACCGAAAATACCGGCATTACCGACCAATTTTTGGAACCGAAATACTGGTACTAACTGAACCTTAGTACCGGTACTTTCGGTAGCGGGAAATCTCTCCCAAAGTACTACAATCTGATCATTGGTATAGCTAAGCATCTGTATATTGTATAATGTATCCTGGTCGAACCATTCGTCCTCTTCATTTCCATACGTTCTAATTATCAAACGTAACTTTGCATAATATATCTAAGATGAATTTTGGTTCAATCCAGGCTTCATTTGGTAATATATTTACAGAAACACTGCATTGATTAAAATTTCCAATTGCTTTCCAAGATTTTCTTGTACTTTTTGACTTCAAGGAACTTATCTTCAGGTCCTATGGTCGACCAATATTGCTGAACGATTAAGTTTAGTCAGCACTCGTACGGCTGTTTTAGTTTTGGTTATAGGCTACCAAACTAGAGAGGCATAAGAGACCTTGAGCCTAACAATTCCATTGATTGTTATTATATTTAGCATAAACAATAAACATACATCGCAGTATGTTTAGAGCAGTTATGGCAAATTTTATCGATTCATTGTAGATTGGCTAATACTGAATTTATCACAAGGTGGAATGAAAACAGTTGCCAGTTGTTGATATTCAGGTACATATTCGGATTGGATAGGACGGAAATAAAAAAAAATACGAAGTATTCATGCGTGAATATCGTTACGATTGTTAATGAAAGTTAAGGAAACTCTATCACTTGAACTTATTCTGCTTCTGAATATGTGAAAACAATACTCATATTGAAGCTTGTATACCTATGAAGGACCTTGAGTATTCTCTATTAGTATATTATAACGACGCCACACGCAACCAAACAAAACTCTGATGAAAGGAGGAAAAAGTGCCCGACAAGGCCAAACGAAACATGAAGCCACCAACAAAAGCTCATATGTCAGCGTCTATCATATTATCAACAACCATCTACACTCGTTAGTCCATCGGAGGACATTAGTCACCGCCTGCCGACGACAGGACGGGTCATTCTTCCTTCGAACTGCCTACACCGGACCGCGCGGAGTTTTCCTCGGGAAACAACTCTTCTTCGGAAAAACAGGACACAACTCAATAGAACGATCCTTATTGAACTAACGAATAATGGCACGGCTCGTGGAAATGACAGAATAGCCTTTCGGCGAAGGATTTTCAACGCCTGTCATTACCGTGAAATGGAGACAAGTTGATCAATTGTTGGAACATGTGATTTATTTACGAAATTTTATTATAACTGTTTACTAAACGTATGTTTTCCATGAACATTTTATAGAAGAGTTCCCCAAACTGTGTTAAATTCCCTATTTTTGACGGTACCCATTACCGTCTGGCCCTTGGCTACGCATCCGAGCCGCACTCCGTCATTCAACGGAACGATGTCAGGTATTTTTCATGTCTCATCTTTCAGCATACACTTGGGTTCGCCAAGGAGGAAAAAGTATTTCATCGCAAGTATTCCCACCACCCCGTTCTCCACTTCTGGACAGCTCTTCAGTCCCAACCGACAATTGGATCGATCGGATATACTCAATACTTTTGCTTTTACGAGCACATATTTCCACTCCGCCAGTGCGAGACATTCGTCTTCTCCAGTCAGTGTGGCAAAAGTATTGCAAGTCAGGGGAGATTTCCGGCGAATTGCTTTCAACTTCTAACTTTTCCAATCAAAAGCCGAGCAACAGAGACTCAAACATAACACCACTTGTTTTCGAGTCGCTGAATCTTCCCAATTCGGGTTGCTTGTTATATAACACCTTGTCATACAGAGCAACCCGAGGGGGTTATTTCTTGAATTTGGTCGAGTGCGAGGCTGCTGACGCCTTGCTGTTTTGATTTCCTTAGGCCGTAAGAAAAAATCATCTGCTTATGAAATGCGTGCGAAATTGTTGCATATTGTGATAGTCTGCTTGGCATGGGAAAACAATTACATACGTACTAGTCGGCACCAACATTTTAAAATAGCGCAACTGGGTTTTTGAAACAACACCTTCTTTCAAATCTGTAGATTTTATTTCAGTTCTTACACTCAAACCACCGTCATTATTTGAATGAGTAACAGCTTCCCTGTCTAACATATTTGCAGAATACATGGGATGGATATCATACTATTCACAGCCAGGGATGACATTCTGCACTTAAAATGTCCACAGTGTAACTCATTTTGATATTGAAACCGCGCACACTTGCACACACACTGAGGAGCATGCCATGCGCCCAAATAAACTTACTTATTTTTAGTCCAGGGCACGCACGGTGATGCAGAAGGCCGAATTGAAAGATCTCCATCCTGGGCGATTGCCAGCCACCGCCTTGACCTGTGACCAGGTCAAATTTCTGTCAACTTGCTTGATTTCGTTGTTGAGGCTGCGATGCCTCTGGGTCTGCCTCTGCTGCGGCGATGTTCTGCTGGGTTCCAATCTTACGCTTGCTTGCAGATTTCGTTTCCGCCCCTGCGTAGACTGTGGCCAACGCACCTCCACTTTCGCTTTCCGAATTTCTGAAGCTATCGGCTTTTGGTGACATCGATGATAGAGCTCCACGTTGGAGATCCGATTGTGAGGCCACCATGTACAAATTATGTACCGCAGGCATTTATTGATGAAGAACTGCAGCCGTTGAGTGATCTCCGTTGATACACACTAGGTTTCACTGGCGTATAGCAGCATAGATTTCACGTTCGAGTTGAAAATTCGGATTTTGGTGCGACGACTGATGTGGTTGTTTTTCCATACATTTCTTAAACTCGTAAAAGCAGCCCTAGCCTTCTTGATCTGTGCACCTATGTCGATCTTGGTGCCGCCATCGGCCTCCATTCTGCTACCAAGATATTGAAAGCTTTCATCATTCTCCTCTGATTGCCCAGCTACCGTAAAGCAGGAAGGGTTGACCGTGTTTACATCCAACGATTTGGTCTTGTTGACGTTGATGGTAAGACCTGCCGCTGAGGAACGATTGGCAAGATCATCGAGCTTGCTCTGCATATCAGAGCGCCATTGAGCTAGGAGAGCAACGTCGTCAGCCAGTTTGACGTCATTTAGGTAATCCATGGTAATGGGCAGCCACAGCAATCCACGATTTGGTTCACGGTCAGTCGTACCTATCAGGATCTTGTCGATTACGATGAGGAATAGTAGTGGTGATAGTATACATCCTTGCCTCATGCCAGCAACGACCCGGATGAGATCAGACAAAACATCGTTGTGCAGTACATACTCTGCACAAAGATGCCCTGTACTGTGCTTCAATGAGGCTGACGGTTTTCTGAGGGATACCCTTGCGCTTAAGGGCTTCGACGGTCGAAAGCTTTTTCGTAATCAATGAACATCAGGTAGAGAGACTCTTGGAATTCATTGGTTTGCTCCAGAATGATACGGAGCGTGACAATGTGCTCCACACAAGATCGTCTGGTACGAAATCCTGCTTGCTGCCGCCGGAGAATTGCGTCAATCTTCTCCCGTATCATTCTCCCGTAAGGATCAACCGGGTCATATATGGTCGGACACTATTTCAATGCTAACCGTTCATCAGGTTATCGAAAAAGCCGCTGTTTGATGTGTCGCATGCATGGGTTTGTTTCACTTGAATATAAGGCCATTTTCGGGGAGACACCCGGAACTGGTTCCGGAATACAACCGGCAGTTCACAATGTGGTCTGAGCCTACTTCCTTAATAACCGGCCATCAGGTTATAGGAAAAGCCGTGATTTGATGTGTCGCATGCATGGGTTTGGTTCAATTTTATATTTGGCCACTTCCGTCGGACTCCCGGAAGCGGTTCCGGAACACTACCTGTTCAAATATGGTCTGAAAGTGTTTTCCTGCTAAACGTTCATCAGGTTATCGAAAATGCCGCTGTTTGATGTGTCGCATGCATGGGTTTGGTTCTCTTTTATATTTGGCCACTTCCGGCTGGACATCCGGAACCGGTTCCGGAACACTTCCGGGTCATATATGGTCGGACACTATTTTCCTGCTAACCGTTCATCAGATTACCGAAAATGCCGGTGTTTGATGTGTCGCATGCATGGGTTTGTTTCACTTTTATATAAGGCCATTTCCGGGGAGACACCCGGAACTGGTTCCGGAATACAACCGGGCCTTCTATCAAAAAGTCATTTTTGGAGTGAACATATAGCCTTTCCAGTACACTTAGTGTACGAGAAAGGCAAAAAGTTTGTTTTTTAGGTCTCGCCCAAACTTTTTTTTTGAAAAATAATATCTTTGAAATCACAGGAAAAATAAATATGGATTTTTCAGCAACATTTTCGGAATTAGGTGCGTATATTTTTTTTACAAATTTGTGTAAAATTTGAATTTTGTTTTTTCACCTTTTGTATGAAGAGACACCTTTGTGCGCTGATAAAGTGAATAAATTTCTGAATCCACAAATAAATAAGCAACAAATCAATTGGTTAAAATTTTGGCTTGAATTTATTTGTTCTACTCGCGTGTAAAAATGCTTCAAAAATTGAACCGCCACCAATTCACTTCCGATTGATATAGCACGGGTAAAATAAATTTCATACTTTTATGAACACAAACCGCTCGGTTTTCCACCAGCTACGGATCCATCACTCAAATGCGGTCTGCAGCGAGGCAGTAAGATTTCACACGAATGAATTCCTTTCTGATCATTGAACCGTACAACCACGTTCCCAATTTATGACTTAATGCGTGCATGACTTGGCCGCGAGCGAGTTCTGAACAGTTTTATACCACTAATAATTTTACCACCACCCAGCACAACGCTTCCGGTTCACCCGCAAAACAAACGATTTTATCGTAAACCAACATTGGAACGTGCCAGGACAACTTCAGGCAATTTCCCCACGTCGCGTCGTCCATGAAGCCACGCGATCCCAGAAAATTGTGACCTTTCTCCTACATGGTTAAAATCGGCGGCGAAGCACCACACAGGGAACCCACACCTACGATACGTACTTATTGCCACTACTGGGCAATACCACACCACCGCACCGGTCCCAACCACAGGAGTCGATTCAGCCAGGAGTTAAATTGAAGCTTAATAGGTTTCAAATGGAATTATGGTTTATTTATATTCAACCCTCTCTCTCCACCCTCGTCGACGACGACGCTCTGAAATGATACGACCACTCCGTTTCCTGACCAAAATGCCTTGCTGCCCACTCAATGACCATAATTTCGTTCGTGTATCCTCGGACCACCCTCCGTACGTCCTTCGCAGTCACACTTTTCCTGCAGCCTGCATCTTTACTGCTCCAGATACATTTTCCTTGCAGGCGAACCAGAGCGTTTGTTGTTGGATCTGTGGTGTCGATTTTTCTCTCCCCATTCGAAGGGAAAATGCAATAAAACTAGGAACCAAAATTATTTTCATTCTATCGTCTACCTACATTCCTTTAGGTATTACTCGGAGAAGGCCCTTGCACGGGGAACACGAGCTCAACACGTAACGTACAACAACGGAATACCAGAATGACTTGTGAGATGTGAAAACATTTCGATGAGTGGAATGGAAGAATTTTTATACTTGTGGCTTGAGCTTGGAAATGTTTCTTAATGAGGTTCATGGACGTAATGTGTAAAGAAGTTCTGAGTTACAGTTTCATAAAATGAAATTGGAATAGTTTCACTATAGTAGTTGGTTAAGATTGATATACTTGATTGAACCGTAATCCAACCAGCAAAGTTTGTTCTTCGTTATTTTGTCTTCTTGAAACAACTAACATATCATTAATAACATTCATTTCTTTTTCTTATTTCACAGGTATGCGTCCAACAATTAGAAACTGAAAGATATATAATGTGATTCAGAGCTAGTTCTAAGGTAATTATTCAGATCTTCTAATTCCGTTAAGTTTTAAAAGAAGCGTCTCTTTCAAGCCCAAAAAGTTAACGATATCAAGGAGACATGAACTGAACGAGTTAAGCAGATACTGGTAGAGATTGGTTTTTGAACGAAAGTGAGGTAAATTGATTCGTTTAATAATGGATGGATAGAAATCGAGTATTGATTTTCACATCTCACGCAACAATAGTTTAACTAATGAAAGGTGTTGCAATTTTGCATTTGCTGTTGAATATTACTTTCTAAGAATCCATAAGGAGCAAGAATTCATAAGAGGAATCGGTTCCGGAACATTGCCGGTTCCGATATGGTCTGGGACAATTTTCTTGCTAACCTTTCATTAGGTTATCAAAAAAGGCGCGCTTTGATGTGCATGCGACATGTATGGGTTTAGTACAATTTAATATTTGGTCGCTTTCGGAGGGACACCCAGAGCTGGTTCCGGCACTTCCGGCAGTCCATAATGTGGTCTCAGTATACTACCTTGATAACCAGTCATCAGTTTATTGGAAAAGCCGTGATTTGATATGTCGCATGCATGTGTTTGGTTCACTAATATATATGGCCACCTCCGGTGAGACATTCGGAACCAGTTCCGGAACACTACCGGTTCAGATATGGTCTGAGACTATTTTTTTTGCTAAGCGTTCATCAAGTTATCGAAAATGCTGCAGTTTGATGTATCGCCTGCATGGGTTTATTACATTTTCATGTCTGGCCCCTTCCAGGGTACCGGTCCGGAACGCCTATATGATCATAACTCCAGATCGGCTGGACGGATCCAAATCATTTTCAAAAGGAAACAATTGGACCAGATTCCGCGTCGAATGAACCGTTGGTCGTTAAAATCGGTTGATATTTATTGTCCAAAGGTTAGTTAACTTTTTTGTACACATTCTCACAAACTTATACAGAAAGACATCATCTGAACTCGTCTAGCTTTGTCGATTGGTATATATCACACCCAAATTCGATTGAGGGTTTCAGAAAAATTGAGAGTCCATCAACTTGTCGTAGTCCCCGGCGAGATTCGAATGAACTGGATAGTTCACCCGAAACCCTTACGCAGTTTTGAACACCGTCCATCGTTGCTTTAATCAGTCTAGTCAGCTTCCCAGGGAAGCCGTTTTCGTTCATGATTCTCCATAGCTCTGCGCGGTCGATACTGTCGTATGCCGCTTTGAAGTCGATGAACAGGTGATGCGTTGGGACCTGCTATCTGGAGGATTTGCCGTATAGTGAAGACCTGGTCCTTTGTCGACCGACCGTCGATGAAGCCGGCTTGATAACTTCCCACGAACTCGTTCGTTTTAGGTGACATACAACGGAAGATAATCTGGGATTGCACTTTGTAGGCAGCATTCAAAATAGTGATCGCTTTGAAGTTCTCACATTCGCTTTTCTTGCGAATGGGGCAGATAACTCCTTCCTTCCATTCCTCCGGCAGTGGTTCGGTTTCCCAGATCCTGACTATCAGCCGGTTCAGGTAGGTGGCCAACTTTTCTGGGCCCATCTTGATGAGTTCAGCTGTGATACCATCCTTAGCAGCTGCTTTGTTGATTTTGAGCTGATGAATGGCATCCTTAACTTCCCCCAGTGTGGAAGTTGGTTCGTTTCCGTCCTCCGACTGGTATCGTCATTTCCTCCGTTGCCGTGGTCTCCCGTGCTTACGTTCTCAACGCCATTCAGGTGCTGATCGAAGTGCTGCACCTCACGTCTGTCCGTCAAAAGGCCTCCGTCCTTTTACCTGCACATTTCGGCTCGCGGCATTAAACTGTTGCAGGATGCAATGAGCTTCTGGTAGAACTTCCGTGTTTCTTGGGAACGGCACAGCAGTTCCATTTCTTCGCACTCCGCTTCTTACAGGCGGCGCTTTTTCTTCCGAAAGAGCCGGGTCTGCTGTTTCCGCTTCTGTTTGTAACGTTCCACGTTCTGACGAGTCCCTTGCTGCAGCATTACCGCCCTCGCCGCGTTCTTCTCCTCCAAAACCGTTCTGTGCCTTTCGTTCTGTCGATTCCGTTCCACGTACCCGATGGTGCTCTTGGCTGCGTCGTTGATGGCTGCTTTCACTGTACTCCAGCAGTCCTCTAGAAGGGTCTCAACGAGCTCGCCCTCGTCTGGCAACGCGGCCTCGAGATTCTGCGCGTATGCTGAGGGTCTAGGTTGTACCGTGGGGGTCGCCAGTACCGTACATTATTGATGTAGAGTGTTGGGTGCAGTTTGACCATCACCAGATAGTGATCGGAGTCGATGATGGCGCCACGATAAGTCCTGACATCGATAATGCCGGAGAAGTGCCGTCCGTCAATCAGAACGTGGTCGATTTGAGATTCCGTCTGCTGTGGTGATTTCCAGGTGTAACGATAAGGGAAACTGTGTTGGAAAAAAGTCCTACGTATGGCCATGTTTTTGGAAGCGGCGAAACCAATGAGTCGTAGGCCGTTTTCGTTCGTCTGCTGGTGGGCGCTGAACTTTCCAATTGTCGGTCTGAATTCCTACTCCTGGCCTACACGTAGAAAAATAAATTGTAAACACCCGCGGTCCTTCAGTAGATCGGTGAGTATGCGGGTGCCTTAATGAAGTTGAGAGATCGGCTGCCACGCATACCGAGTTTCCAATCGCAAGTCTATTTTGTTCGCAGCCCAAGTAACAATTTTGATTCTATTTGGTTTTATTTGTTTTTATGACAGTTTTATCGGAACATTACGTATTCTAGTTGATCTTATCGAAGTTTCAGCTGAGCATAACTATTCTTCATCAATTTGTGGTTTTAAGAACACCTCCAAGAATACTTGAGATTCAATCCATAAAACCATAAACACTACAAGAACTGTTGAACTTATTTTCAGTTTTATAAGGCTCTAGTAGTTATCTTCAATCAACCAATATTGAGCAAGTGCAACTGTTCTCGCATAAGAACGGTTTGATACATGAAAAATATAAAAAAAAAACTCAAGCATCCGTTTTTAAT
This sequence comes from Aedes albopictus, assembly GCF_035046485.1. Lineage (NCBI taxonomy): Eukaryota > Metazoa > Arthropoda > Insecta > Diptera > Culicidae > Aedes > Aedes albopictus. The sequence goes on from NC_085137.1 coordinate 368,802,498, forward strand.
TTTCACCGTTCCATTGGCAGCGGTTATCAATCAAGAACACCTATCCGGAAAACCTCCACGCGGTGCAGTACCAAATTCCTCCGGTTGCACCATCCGAAATGAGGTCGTTCGTTCATCCAGGACGTTGATTCCCGTGCAATCGGGGGTCAAATTTATCGACCTGCAAAATCAACAAACTACTTACCCGTTGGAAATGCTGACCGGAGGAATGAGTCGCTGCGCCGCCTTGAGGCCGGTTCTCGGAGAAGGCCTACCTGGTTAGAAATGGTACCGGGGATGATAAAATTGAACGGGCGGCTCAGAAAATCCACCGCGGTGCGATAATTTATTGTTTGTTTACAACTTGGCATACTCGATTTATAACGTTCTCGGCGGAGTTTGCATAAACCTTCATCAAGAACGTTATAAACCTAAGTACTCTGGAGTAATACTTCTTACCCTTGTTTAAGTTGGAATAAATTTAAGACGTTCTTGATGGAGGCCAATCAGGCTGCATTGAGAACGTTATAAATCCAGGTATTCTTGAGTTATGCTTGTAACTCTGGCATGAGTTGAAAGAAATTTAAGACGATCTTATGGTGATGTTGATTAAAACCATCGATAATGGACCGACCACCGGCCCAGATTTCAATGGAAGCCATGTTGAGAAAACTCATGAACAATGTTCTCACGACCAGGAATAATATTTTTGAATATTTTATTAGTGCATTATAATGGAAGCGCGTTGCAATTTTTGGAAGTATCTTGCAACATATATACGATGAATTTTGCTTGGCATTTGGCATCCTTGCTACACCACGGAAATATTTCCAATTTGTGTAATAAATTAATCCCGATTACAATAATGTGTCATTTTCATTGTGTGTTTTTTTGTCAATTTAATTCACCAAACTTTTCTGTCGACATAAAAGCTGCAACAGCAACAACATTGACAAATTTATTATCGTTTTATCGTACACTTGAAGAGTTCTACAAGGAGAGATCAATTCGCCTTGAGGACAACTTGGGAAGTACAACAAGTTTTAAGAGAAATTTAAAAACAACTTTTCAAGAGCATCTTAGGATGGGCCCCTTTGGTCTTATGGCGGGTTTATGATTGAGTTGATGTCGTTTTGCAGAGCAATTTGGTTTATGCATGGTTTTAAAGAATAGGTGTTGAAGAATACTTCAAAAGCATTAGAAAAATAATTTTGTTACTTGGGAGGGGACGTTGCCGTTGGTCTCGATTCGTTTTATTCTGTTGCCTGATTTTCCGTTGCAATGTTTTTTTTTACAACTGGTACGTAGGGCCAGCCGCCAACCCCTTACTTTCCAGAAGAGCATAGTGCACAGTTGAGCTTACAGTCCTTCTCTGACACTCGGACGTTTATCAGCCGCCCATAACATGGGAATCAGACACTGTTGTGAGCCGCTCGTCCTGGAGAACAGACGCTCAGGTTTGCAGAAGCAAAAGCCCACCACCCTTCTCTGTCAGCCTATGACCAAAGTTCCCACCGGGGTTGGTTACCCGATCTTCTCTGAGGTTGCTCGTAGTTTCCAGCCGGTACCACGCGGTTGCGGGGCAGAGACTAGTGGATCACAATGGGATCTGAGTTGCGCAGCATACCCAGCTTTTATCGTGGGGACCCGAATATTCAAAATGGCGAAGAGTATGATAAATAAAATGTTACGTTTTACTGTCCTTTGAAAAGAGTATCCTTGATCTGAAAGGAATATATAGTAACTTGCTAAACAATTCAAACATTTAGATAGCTAATATCCTTAACTACCAATACGTGAACATAGAATTACTGATAAAGCAACGATTTTCCTCCACACTGCACACTGTACCTAGTATCGGTTACTACCCTGCGGAGTCTCGAGGACCACCAATAGGCACTAACGTTTGCCTTTGGTTGCTGAACCAGTAGCAGCAATGTTTGACCATTTTCGTCCCTCAAGCAGCCTCGTCGCCGCTGGGAAAGAAAAGTTGGAAAGCCCTGAACGATAGCAGCGGGAGGGCAAAAATTGCTTCCACTCTAATTACAGAGATCGTTAGTTACAGCAGGAAACCACTCTAAATAATGAAACTGAAAGCAATTATCCTGCCTAGGTATCGTCCATGCAATCGTCGTTCTCGTCCTCGTCCTCGTCGGGGGTGCTTGGGAGCTCAACACAACACATCTAACAAATGAAGATGCATGTCGATTCGGTTCGGACGAGAAGTTGTATCTTTGCATGTTTGATGACTCAGTTATTTTCGTCTATAGGTACTGTCGTCGTCGAAGGGCGACTGGGGTACATTCACCACAAAGCTGCACTGTGCTTCAATTGAAAATAAAGGATTTCTGAAAATTCGACAGAAGGATGCCGGAGGACAGTGAAAGTCATCCCATTTTCATCAATGATTCACTGCTTTGTGTACCAGCTTCTTCATACGGAAAAGTTGGTCAGTAATACCAATTAAATAATTCTTCCCCTAATTACCTCCCTTCTCTTTGATCTTGATAAATACGGAAAGGTTACAAACGACCAAACCGAAAGACATAAAACAACTGCCAGGAGGAAAAGATTTGCTTCCTCATTACACCGGAGGTGCCATGCTTCTACAACGACGGACTCCAGCTTTTTTTTTGTTCTGGCCCGGCGCCCAATTTTGTCCTTTTCTTTTGTCTCTCAGTCATCGTCATTGTCGTTTGCAGCAGTCACTTGGTTTGTTAGTATCATTTGTACAATCTGTTTATTTTTTCATGGTTAGTTAGTAGGTACCCTATATACATACAGAGTTCGTAATGTTTGTCACTTGCTGCTACCATTTTCCGCTCCGTTTCTCGGTCGTCCTTTAGTAAAATGGGACATCAGTCCAAGTGGATTAGAATAGTCCAAAACAAGCTGAGTTTGGAATTACCAACCATTTCGCTAGTTTTTTTTAATTTGGGTACAAATAGATGTGATGTCTGTTATGATTATCGTTCGGGCTTAGGATTTACGTTTCTGGATGATCAGGGACATCTAAGTTGTTTAAATTTTCTTCGGGATGCATAATAAATGTGGTAATCGAAAATTATCAACAGTTATTCATATTTGAACGATTTCATGTGTTTTTAATTGAAAAGATTTTCAAATGTTCAATTACTTGTTACGGTAAATATATAATAATAGTATAGTACGCCGGTATGTTTTTCTGCCCTTTCTTTGTATATATGGTATTTCTTTTTTCATACATATTAAAAACGGCAAAAATAGCGGCAAAACCTCCGGTTCGATAAATAGCAAACTTTCCAGGAGACTGAAGATCCAGCAATTTCACTTTTCCCATGTATAATGGGACCACTCTAATAACCATGTCCAAGTCCATTCATCAGCACAGTAGACATAGGTTCTTTGTAACATCGCTTGACACAGCTGACGCTAACGGACGTTCTTGTAATCATTATTGCCGCCATCGTTGTCACCGTCATCATCGTTGTCGCCATTTTGGAAGTGCCCATTATTGACAATAATGAGGCAGCAATATTTTTAGCCATGGGTAAAGGAGAACAAAACGATACAATGGCTTGTTATGGCCGGTCTCCGTACAATCTGGCTGCCAACAATTTATTTATTCCTTTGTACCATTTACATTGGCATGCATTTAACATGTCACTGTTGTAGCCACGGGGGGGTTTTAGGGTTAAACACATGATGTATGTTTGAAACTACAACTCCGTGGCCGCCTTCTTGGATATTGTCCGCCATCTTGGATTTCAAAGTGGCGTTAAATATCGATTTTTTACATCTCATTATGCTCGATCGATAGATACCCATATTGCACGGTATCGTAGCTCAAACTACCATTCCATGGCCGCCATCTTGGATATTGTTGCCGCGTCCACTATGCGGCGGTCCTAAGGTTCAATTGTGAAACAACTGGTTGGCCCATAGCACACTGATATAGGCAAAATACTCAGAACAATACATCTGCGGCCGATTCTACAACAATGTAAATCTTGCTCAGTTCACTTTAATTGCAAAGCCGTCACGCAGTAAGTGATCGTTTAGTGTTGCAGTTTAGTAATAAACTATAAGATCGTAGTACGATTAATAGTTAGTGCGCAGTGTAAACGGCTATACTAGTTTCGTCGATTCACCTTTTTTGATGAAGTAATAGGGAGAAGTGAATTCTTCAAATTAGTCATACACAGAAATGTAAGTGCATACCATTTCCTTAATTGAATTGAAATTTAATGAAAAATATACTTTCAGCTTTGAAGCTGATTAGTCCTACAGCTGCAAGACTGTGTTTTCTTCGTCAACAATCTTCAAAGATTTCTCACCTAAGTTGGAAAGAAATCTGAGTGTGGATCGAAATTTGCTGCCGCATTGCGCAAGTTTACAGTCGCCCCGTCAAACCTAAAGTCGGAGTCAGTAAATTATTATTGGTGAAGTGGTGATTCTTTGAAGTCGGAAGATAACCTGCCGCAGTATGGCCACCAACCACACAAGTAAAAGTCGCTGCACAAAGTGTGATATAGACGACACCGCCGAGATGATTAATTGTGAGCTCTGTGAAAGAAGAGAACATCTCCATTGTGCGGGATATCAAATGGATTTGACTCTGTGAATTCTACCTGGTATTGTCATCAGTGCGAGGAGGAGAAAATTGCAGCAAACGCCTCGAGATCCTCACGTAGTTCCACGTCAAGTCGGCGATCGCTTCGTTTGAAATTAGCACTGGAAGAACTAGAGGTTCGAAATCGCCTCCGAATGAAGGAAATTGAAGCGGAGAAGGATTTTTTCAAACAGAAATACGAGTTGCTCATGCAGATGGAAGAGGAAGACGATCGGATGAGCCGCCGGAGTGTGGTTAGCGAGAAAACCAAGCGCGAAGGACTAAAAAGGAGTACTGCCAACAATCTTTGCTCCGCTGAAGTGCTCGGCAGAACACAGTCTGCGGAAGATTCATCTAGGATAACGCAAAACGATGTCACAAATCCGCAGTCGCAGCATACCCCACCACAGAGATCATTCACGATGAACAACTCGATAATTGAAGAAATTCCAGTACCATCCACAGTAGGAGTGATCAATGAACATTCAGTACCGGTATCAGGCTCGGGACAAATTAATTGTTCGGTCTTTGGTGGAACGATTCTCACGCCCGCCGACATGGATATTTCGGTGAATAAAACTGTCATGGGTGAGACGCTGCCACCAGTCAGGTCAGTTGGAGAACATAGGTCGAGTGCAGCGATCTGCTTCAGTACACCCGTTACGTTCACGTCTGGCAACCTAGCGAAATCACTATCGGCAGCCCATCGGAAAGTGGTTCCCCCGCAGGGCCTCAACCCTGAACGTTTTCAGTCCATACCTGAGCAACAAATGTCAGAACCTCTGAACCAGAAAACAAGTACGACAGTTCCGAACTCATCGCAGTGTGATACAAGTCAGGCGATCGTTAACCAACATCCAGTAGGGGTGTGCACTGTATCGACTGCAGTACCACATTACAGTTCTTATTTTGGATCGCAGTTTACGCGCGATCTAGGCAACGTACTTCCGATACCGGTGTACAGGTCGACAACACAGTCTTTGCCATCACAACAATTGACAGGACAGACTCCTGTAGTGCAGGCCTTTACCCCAGGCATGGATCAACAGAGGTCAGCATTTTGGTCATCGCAGCAGCCAAGTTCTACAGTCCAACCCGTAGTACAGTTTAGGTCCCCAACGGTAGCAGTACGCACCACAGATATCCGGCCCCACCCAACGATAGGACAAACATCAACAGATCCTGCGACGTCAACTGTTGCTCCACCATCGGAAGGGTTATTCGCAGCACGAAGTGCATTTCCGGATACATCGCCAGCCAACGAAAACTTGCAATGGACTTCCGGTCCAACAACATCGCAGATTGCAGCTCGACAGGTGGTAGCACGCGATTTACCAATATTTTCCGGAGCCCCAGAAGACTGGCCCATTTTCTACAGCTCCTTCCAAAATTCTACGGAAACGTGCGGTTACAGTAACGCTGAAAACCTGGCACGTTTGCAACGTTGTTTACGAGGATCTGCATTGGAGGCTGTGAGAAGCCGCCTTCTCCTTCCCCCGTCGGTGCCTCTTGTGATTGAGGTATTGTACAAGCTATACGGCAAACCGGAAATTCTGATAAACTCGTTGATGAAAAAAGTGCGCAACGTTCAACCACCAAAGGCGGATAACCTTAGTACAATCATCAGTTTCGGACTTGCGATTCAAAATCTGACAGATCACATAAGGATCTCAGGACAAGTTTCCCATATGGTGAATCCCATGCTCTTACAGGAACTCGTTGAAAAGCTTCCTACATCCTTAAAGATGCAGTGGGGTGCATACAAACGATCTTTCAACAACATAAACCTAAGTACATTCAATGAATTCATGATCAGTCTTGTAGATATAGCATCGGATTTAACAATAAGTGTTGATGGTGCATATCATCAGAAACAATCTAAACAAGAAGATAAATTGTTCTTCCACTCTTTGGAACAGACTCTCGAAGACAGTTGTGAAGTAGGTAGTTTAGAAAGCGATACAGAATAGTTAAACATGTCAGGAATGCGCTTTGGTTGACCCAATTGTTCACGGGGTGGGGGATGTTGCCGCGTCCACTATGCGGCGGTCCTAAGGTTCAATTGTGAAACAACTGGTTGGCCCATAGCACACTGATATAGGCAAAATACTCAGAACAATACATCTGCGGCCGATTCTACAACAATGTAAATCTTGCTCAGTTCACTTTAATTGCAAAGCCGTCACGCAGTAAGTGATCGTTTAGTGTTGCAGTTTAGTAATAAACTATAAGATCGTAGTACGATTAATAGTTAGTGCGCAGTGTAAACGGCTATACTAGTTTCGTCGATTCACCTTTTTTGATGAAGTAATAGGGAGAAGTGAATTCTTCAATAGAGGTGTGCGCCGCCGCGCCACGCCGACGCCGCCGCCGATTTTTGGTTCACGCCGCCGCCGCCGATTATTTTTCGGCGCGCCGCCGCTTACGCCGCCGAACTCCAATTTTTTACGCCGATCTCAAAAACATATTGAAAAATTATATTATTTATTGATTTATTTCATTACAATATTTCAAGCATTGGAGTCATCTGCATACATAGCATTTGTAAGGTCGTTTTCAGCGGTGCCGGTGGTCCATTTTTATGGTCCAAATTTATAACAGTTCTGAAAATTTGGAACGCGAAAAATAGATCAAATTACGCTCAGTTACACCGGCATTTGTTTTAAATTCTAGATACCGGGGTTCCTGAAGATAATGGATGGCTGTTGAAAGAATGTGCGGATTCCGAAGATCGAAGAAAATGCTAGTGATTCTAAAAAAACATGTTTTTGTCGTGTTCATCTACAGAAGAGATGAAATTTCTCTAGTAACTCTTTTGAGGATTCTTCCAGCAATTTCCCCAAGAATTTCGCTAAGAATTCCTCCGGGAACTCTAGAAGGTTCTTCTGGAATTCCGAGAGTTTCCTCCGAGACATCCTCTAGGAGTTTCTCCGGGCATCGCTACAGAAGTTTAACTAAGACTTTCAATAGTACCGTAAACCGGGGTCAAATTTATCAGCGGGGTGAAATTGATCACTCGGGTACTACATTGTAATTCCATACTAGGACCTCTTAAGCGTCGTAATAATCTTAAACTTTTTACGTCATCTGGTTCGTAGATGTCTAGAGATGAGTGTAGACTTTTAATTTTTTAGAAAAAAGTTAGTTTTGCCTTATTTTTTCAAGGAATTTGCAATGTATTTCTCATTTAGCTGAAATCATTGCTACTAAACAATCAATTGCTAATAGGACCTCCCGTGAATTCTCTGTGTTAACATTTTTGTGGAGCCTTGGTAGAGATGTAATGCAGCTAATCAGAAAATGAAATAGTTATAAAAAGTTCATTTTATGAAGAAATAGTCATTTTTTGTGATAGAAATCACTTATTATAAATTAAATTGCCTACTTTAAGGCGTTTAAGGGAAAATTTTAAAATTTAATTTTGCATTTAAAGTAATAAATTCACTAGTTGTAAGATTTTAAACGCGTTATTCGGTTTTAGAAGAGCAAAATTAAGCGGTGAAGGAAATTTTCCTTTGCAACCGATGTTTAATTGTATACTGATTAATTTCGCTCCAAAGTGGCATTTCCAATTATTTGATATTTGGAGTTATTTAACTTAAAGTTCAAATTTGTTGAACAAAATTCTGTCACATGGTTCCATGGAGATCCACTGGGTACTGGTTTTACAGAAATTCTTTTGGCAATATTTGAATTGGCACTGATGTTCTCCGCAAAAGTTGTTTTAAAGTGATCAATTTGACCCCGGATTACGGTACTTTCTCTAGAAATTCCTCTAAAAGTTACTCCGTGTATTCTTTTAGGAGATCCTCCGGCAATTCCTCTAGAAGTTCTTCCTGGGAATTCCTTTAGGAGTTCGTACGTCACTTCCTCAAGGAGCACCTCCGGAAATTCCTCCTCGAGTTCTTCAGCGAGTTCATCCGGGAATTCCTTTATGAATTTCTACGTAAATTTCTTTAAGAGTTCATAGAAATTGCACTAGAAGTTTATTCCGGTAATTCCTCTAGAAGTTCTACCGGGAATTCTTCTGGGAGTTCTTCCGGCAATTTCTGTAGCAGTTCCTCCTGGAATTCTTCCAGAAGTTTCTTTACGATATCTTCCTGAAATTCTTCCAGAGACTTCTCTGGAATACTCTACAAGTTCCTGTGGAAATTACTCTAGGATTTTCTCAAGGACTTCCTCCGGAAATTCTTCAACGAGTTCCTCCGGGAATTCCTTACCGATTTTTTTTTCGGGAGTTACACTAAGAGTTTCACCGTGACTGTCTCTAGAAGTTCTTCCGGGAATTCATCTGGGAGTACTTCTGGGAATTCCAACATATTCGGGAACGCGTTTACGTGTTGCTCTATAAGTTTTATCTAGAAGTTGCACTGGGTATGCCGGAATTTCCCGGAAGTGCTTCCGGAAATTCCTGTAAAGTTCCTTCAATAATTCTTTTAGGAGTTCCTCCGGGAATTCCTCTTAGGAGTTCCTTCATGATATTTTCCGGGAATACATCCAGTAGTTTCCCCAAACGCTCCTCTAGGAGCTCTCCCAGCAATTTCTCTAAAAGTATCTCGGGGAATTTCTCTAGAAGTTCTTCCGGGAATCCCTTTATGAGTCCTTCCACGTATTCCTCTACGAGTTCTTCCGGAAATATCTTCATGAATTTCTTGGAAATTCTTCTAGGAGTTCTATCGAGAATGTCTCTGCAACTTCTCTCTGGAATTTATGTGAGAGTTCACCCGGGAATTTTTAGGAGTACTTCCGGGAACTCCTCTACGAGTTCCTCTACGACCTCCTCTACGAGTTCCTCAGGAATTTCTTTACGTATTTCTTTGGAAATTCCTCAAGAAATTCTTCCGGAAATTTCTTTAAGAGTTCGCCCGGGAACTCATCTAGGAATACCTCTGGTAGTTCTCTACGAGTTCTTCCTTGAATTCCTGTCCGAATTTCTTCGACAATTTCTCTAGGAGTACCTCCGAAAATTCCTCAGAAAGCTGTTCCGGCAATTTATTTATTAGTTGCTCTAAAAGTATTTCTGAGAGTTGCACAAACAATTGACCAGAGTTTCCTCCGAAAATTCCTCTATATATTCCTCAGCAAATTCCTCTAGGAGTTCTTCCGTGAATTCCACTGAGAGTTCCTCCGGCAATTTCTCTAAGAGTTCTTCTAAGATTTGTTTCCGAAATTCTTCCAGGAGTTTCTCCAAACGTTCCTTATTAAGATGTTTTTGGAAATTCATTCAGAAGGTTCATCCGGGAATTCTTCTAGGTGTACCTACGGGAATGCCTGTACGAAGTCCTCCGGGAATTCTTTTAATAGTTTATTCGGAAAATCCTCTAGAAGTTCCACCGGGAATTCCTTTAGAATTTCTTCCGGGAATTCCTTTACGAGGCCATTCTGGATTAATTTTTGCGCAGCTGATAGATGATTCACCATAATAATTATTTCAAGAAATTAAAAAAAAAACATGAGAGAATAAAAAAATATATAACAAAACCGTAACTGTAAACATGTCATTGAATCTTCAACATGATGAGTTACTAAAAAATAAAACACTGATATTGATTAACGGAATTAGCAAAAAAATAAAATAAAAATTATGGCCACGCCGTTTCACGCCGCCGCCGCCGCCGCCGAAAATACATTCGGCGTCACGCCGGTCACGCCGCCGCCGCCGGCCAAAAAATTGTAAAACGCCGCCGCCGATCGATTTCAAATCGGCGCACACCTCTATTCTTCAAATTAGTCATACACAGAAATGTAAGTGCATACCATTTCCTTAATTGAATTGAAATTTAATGAAAAATATACTTTCAGCTTTGAAGCTGATTAGTCCTACAGCTGCAAGACTGTGTTTTCTTCGTCAACAGATATGATACACCATCTTTGATTCCGAAATGGGGTCAAATATCAATTTTGACTTGATACCCATATTGCATGGTATCATAGCTCAAACTACCATTCCGTGACCACTATTTTCGATATGATCCGCCATCTTGGATTTCAAAATGGCGTAAAATATCGATTTTTGACTTCTACTCATCAAGCCCGATCGATAGATACCCATATTGCATGGTATTATAGATCAAACTACCATTCCATGGCCGCCATATTGGATATAATCCGCCATCTTGGATTTCAAAATGGCGTCGGATATTCATTTTTGAGTTCTACTTGTGAAGCCCGATCGATAGATACCCATATTGCATAGTATCCGAAGCAGCATTGCCGTTAAAAACATATATTCTGGAGTTCTGACCGCCATCTTAGAACCTAAGCCGCCATCTTGAATTTCAATATCCCTGCTACCACCTCCACATCCTAAGGAATGTGTATACAAAATTTGATTGAAATTTATTGACGCATTTCAGAGTTATGCCTATTAATCTTTGTAGTGTGATTGTGTTGGTGCTGACCTGAGTTGCTGATTGCTTGTTACCACTGTTGCTGCTGCTTTGTTGCTCTGTATCTTTGTCGGTATTGACCACTACACTCTTAAAAAATTAGGAATTTACACGTGACGTAAACCATCAACGTACGTAAACATTTCATGACTGAATGGCAAATTTGACTCAAATTTACATCCATCATGTAAGTTCCAGTTGGTTGCACAAGATGTCAACAAACTTATCTGACCAGATAGGTAGAAACAAGGGTAGAAACAGTTTTACATTTATCATTCGTCTCACAACTCAGTGATACAGCCGAGAGGTATAGTACGTGCCTCTCAATCAGCAGACCAGAGTTCGAATCCAGTTCATTATTTTACTTACATATGATTTATCTCTCGTTTCGGCTCTAGCGATTGCTAGCTCGACTTTATTTGTGATAGAAGACGTAAATTTGTGTCAAACGGGCCGCTCCTTTTATGTGCATCCAAGTGAACTTAAATTTACATGATTTTTTCTAAGAGTGTACACCATCACTTTGATTTATTGACCGCGAGCAGTAGATTGAGATCTGGTATTTAACTAAATCTGTAAGTAGGACATGCCAATGGCTCTGTCTAGCATGGACTACCAACTAACAACACTCATTTAACAGGCACCATTATGACGAATTAATTAAGCATAATGTTGAATAACATTTGAATTATTTTCACTTACAACCTATGTTCGGGTTTTGTTCACTAAAATTTGGAGAAGTTATAAAGCATCATGTTGTGCACCAATTTATTTTTTTGTTGTTAAAAGCGTTTAACAAATATACAGGAAAGCTGTTATTAAACTTTGGCAAAAATGACTGAAAATAAATAAAATGCAAAAATGTTGAACTCTCACGAGAGTAATTATTTACTCTTATGTTGAGAACACCTATTATGAAATAAGAATTACATATAAAATTACCTAAATCCGGATTAGAACTCGAGACCTGTTAATTGCCAGCCGCATGCCTTCCTATCTTCGCCATCCTAGAGATGGTGTGTTGCAGCACCCAAAGCAAAACATGATCTTCCCTTAACTCAATAATGATTACTCCTGAACTAGTGTTCAGCAGTGGTGAATTAGCACAGCACGTGGTAATAAACTGAACAACGCCTTATACTTCAACTGCTGTTCAGTCCAAAACACGTGTTTTCCATTCTGTTCGCTGTCAGTATTTTTATCGCACGGTGAGAAAACTTGTATCGAATACAGCCAAAAAGTGTTGATCCTTATTGCAGATATTGTTTCCAGACGTACTAATTGCGATATAAATATGTTTTTATTTTTATTATTAAATATCGATCTTTAAAAATGTATGATAATATGTGGTGCGGTATGGTCTTCGACATGGTGCATTCACAACATGTGTTCAGGTAATTTACTCATGAATCTTGATGTTATGTTCAATAAATAGTGCATAAGGATATTTAGGCATCAAGTTAGGGATACTTAAAATGTGTCGATTTCTGAATGCTGTTTGGTTATCTAGGTGACTGTGGGAACAATATTCAGTAAACACGACAACACGGAAATGTCAAATGCATTGATCCAAGCTTCTCGTACAATCGAACTGCTGTGGAAGTTAAAAAATATAATAATCAAGATACAAGATATCTTGTTCCAGACTAATAATAATAAATAAATGCCTCATTTTTACGTTGATTACGTCTCTTGCCACTCAATTCTATTCTGTTTTATGTTATGTGATTCGAATCACAACAACGATCGTTTAAAATATTGATTCTTTAATAACTTGGTTGTCTAAACAGTTTTTGCCATGATTTATCCCATTATCCGAACAAAATTCCGAGTCAAACTATGACGGGCTGAAAGCGTTTATTTGACAAGTGAAAAGCACATTGTTCATGAGCATATGCTTATCGATACATCAGCTTAATAAGATGCAGACAAATGTTTTGTTAAACTCTTTTGTTTAGGAATCAATGCTTGTCGAATAAATTTCTTGTTAAACTTTTGAAAAATGTTTTAATTTATCATTGTTGATACCGATGAGGAAAGTCGAACATTGACTACTTTCTCAATTGAAAAATGATTTAAACAGTAATGTATAGAGCATAATTTTTGTTCAGCTATCATTACCATTATTAAGCAACAATTCAGCAAGCTTGCTTGTTTGTGACTTGCAATTGTTAGATGGGCTGTGTGTGAGTGTGACTGCATACTGATAGCACTAGTTTACAAAATAAAACGAAAGTCGTGAACTTCTGTCAACGACCAACATTTTTGAAGCATAATTCAGCGCTGATTTCGAAAACGCGCTTCAAAAAACTTAAAGTAGAACAGTTTTTGAGTTTTAGCTCAATATCGAGTTTAACAACTTTTTAAAATATGGAATTTAATAAAATTCAAATATCTTGCGTTTTGTTCAACCAATTTTAAGTCTTAAATTAAAAGCTGAATATAATACCATTGGATCATCTGAATACAGGTTTTGCGTCAGATTGATGAAATTCAAGATATTGACAAGTTTTGGGGACGATCTCTTTGAATTTTAGCAAAATTTCCAAAATTATATGAAGAAATGTATTTTTTTCAATAAGAAAAAAATAATTTAAAAATTCTTTCTCAACGTTTATTTGACATATCATATGTAGGCAAGTTACAGTAAAAAAAACAGCTCAATCGGAGCATTGATTACGGAGAATGAAATGTGTGAAGTGAGCGACTTTGCTTAAAAATAGAACAAACATCGATTTCAAATCATCAACCTTGTACGGAAAGTCGAAAAAATTTCCGCTCTACTGTAATTTTTTTACTTCGCGTTTTCGAACTCAGGGCATGATTCTACACCAAAAACAATCATCAGCTTACCGAGTTCAAAAATGCTGTAAACTAGTGTAGTCATAGCTGGCCAATATAACTACGAATTCAAGTAGTGTTGTGTGTACATAGGCAAACACAGAAAAGCTTCAGTAAATTATTGGTATCTGTCATAACTTTGGTGGGTTTCTCACAGTACCTCAGCACATATTAAATCTTGCAATCGTATTGAGCGATTATTTTAGTACAACTTAAATACATGTTCGAATATTAATCTGTGCCGTATAGTATTTGAAGTGTTTGTGCGTGGTTTGATAGAGAATTTCATTTTTGAAAGTGTTACCATTGTTATTGTTTTGCTTTTATTTACTATAGATAACTTTGTCTAATGGCTTTGTTGAGTGTTGATTTTTAATTGATTGTACGATTTCTAAAAAACCAATACGCTGTGAAGTATTGTTACTACCTTTAACGCCCACGCGTCTGTGGCATGGACGTCCGTACGCCCTAGGCTAGCTCACCTCTCAATTGCCTCTCAGGGTCGGCACACGTGCTTGAAGATACTCACCGTAACAGACCTAAACGTTCTCAACCTGAAAATCGATATATGCACAAAATCTAAGACAAATGTTGAATTCTTGATAGCAACCCAATGAAACTGATATTCATTTACGTTCGAAAATCACTTCTATACTAAAAGCCTAATTCTTGCTCACTGCTCGATTACCTTGATGATGGGGTTTCTGTTGCCGTCGTCACGTGTCGTGCTCGTGGCACCGTTGGTCGCTGCGTGTCGTTCAGGAGCGCTTCACAGGGCCGGAATTCCGTCCCGGAGAGGGAACTTGATGCTGGGCCGTTCAAAGCAGATGGCCACGGTCGTTAGTTGACGTACGACCCGTTCAGCGCATCTGGGAGCAACACTTCACTGCACAATCACTGATTTCTTCGAGAGGTATTATCCAGCTCACGGTCGCGACACCTTGTCTTACCGGTTCACTCACTTTACGGACAGCTCGTAGTGCCGACTTCACTTTACAAACTGGTAGACAACCTCTCCACTAAACTGGCCTCAGTTGTCACCAGGTGACCATTAAAGCACACTTCGGTAACGTTTATCGCGAGCTAGTTTATTGGAGAATTATCTCCTAAAGTCTTAAGTTTCTACCGGCGGGGTGATATAATCTCTACCCACTAACTTCGCTATCCGAACGTTAAACTCTGTTCGACTGATCTTCGATTCTCACTTTGTATTACAAACCTTCACTATCGTTGCTCCCCAGAATGATAAAAGAGACCCGCCGATGGGTGGCAGGAGCTTATGTCGAATTCGTTTATTTGCACCGCCTGCACCGCTTTGCCACCGGGTGTAGCAAACTTGCACCGAAACCGTTCGTTTATTCGCAGGTACTGTCCTGTTTTGACACCCGATTGGCACCGGTGCAAGAAAATGCTACACCCAGTTTGAGCGCGGTGTAGCAGGTACAAAGCTAGTTTTACCAATACATGTATATCGCTGAACATGTATCGTAGTTTTGTTTTGGTAGAAATGATGATTTTCTTTTCGGCATTAGGTAAACAGTTTTCTTGAATATTCGTTTATTTTGAGAAGTATATATTAATTTCCAAAGAGCAAATTTGTTCGTTCAAAAATTATTTAAACTTGATCGATGATTATCAAGATGATTTACACGTCTTTTAACTTCTGCGGAATTTTCAAAATTTACCAGTATCATGAAATTTCAAAGAGTTGATTCAACGTATATTTTTCCCATCACCTTTTTTTTGATTATCGCAAATATATGGATTACTTTGAATGATTTTAATCATTGGAATTTTCGGTCGCATGGTGATCTATGGTATATGAAAAATGACGTAATAAAGTTTTGATAAGCCCAGAATAGAATACAAATCTATTAATTCAAATTGGACTGAAATATTACTGAAGTATCATTTTGAAGGTAAAAACAGTTTAAAAAGCCGTAAATTCTATTTTTTTCTTACAACAAATATTGAATGTTTGAATTACATTGAAAGTCAAACAAATGTCACTAAAGGATGGTTAAAGCGTTTTTAATATAAATTGCGTTTCAGTAACGTTATGTTTTAAAAAGCATTTATTTATTTAATTTTTTACGTTGTAGCTAAACGTTTTCTATTGAACTGCCATTAACATTTTTGTGTTAAATTTGTGCACGTAGATCGTTTACACTTGTATGTTAGCATCCTTTTTTATTGGGCAACGGAAATTAATTAATTTTAATAAGTTGCTTATAATTGAAAAATTATGATATTACAAGAATTTGAAGAAGATAAATAATGTATTAGTGTTAAAACATTGCATAACAATTTTCAAGTAACATTTATCATTGCAAGTTTATCGTGCACAAATGGATTACTGAAAACTTTTAAAATTGTTAAATTGTATATAGAAAGTAAAAAATAAATAAAAATAATTTTATTCATCACGGAAATCATGAAAACATTGATTGATTATGTTCAATTTTGATATCCTTTATTGTTTTCATTGACGCTCACACGCGCTCTTACTAATACCATCATAAGCTGTCAACAAATTGCACCGAATCCGTTCGTTTTTCCGGTGTCAATTGCTACACCGGTGCAGTGCACCGTCGGGAATAAACGAATTCGACATTATATACCCAAGAGGTAGAACATTTGGGCAACGCGCGATGATCATCCGATTTTCTCATTTTCCTCCTCCTACAGCATCCAAAGTAGGGTGTGGTGGTTTAACCGCGCCTCCCACCCATACATCGAGCAGTCTTCGTGTTCCCATGAGCCAGGCTTAGTCGAGCAGTTATGAGTTCTGAGCTACCTATGCTACAAATCGACTTCAAAATGCCCTATCGGGAAATCTTGGGTGCTAGTACTTCGATTAATTTGAATTATTATGGTTGATGATCTTGACAATAAGGTTGATAATGAAAAAGGTACAAAGACATATTATTCAATTTATATAATTCAACAGTTTTTCGTCTTCTTCGATCACAATATAAATGGCTTATGAATAATTAAACAGATACCGAAACAGATTCTTTTTGTTGAAACATTTGTCAAATGTTACTGTATGTAACAAACATGAGAAGAATCAACATACAATTTTAACCTGTATGTGCTGTTTCTCGGAAGCTAATTATAAATGTCGCAACATTCTTGGAAGCGCTGTATTGCGAATAAAATATTTTTTTTGTACACCGCAAAATAGAAATACAGAACACTAAATCGTCAATAGTTGTTCCGTTGATTGCAGAAGTGAAAAACTCTATATCATCTGCGGTAAACATTGAAATGCACGGTGTCAGATCTGAGACGAAGCAACTGAAAGATTCAATAAAGGCTTCACAAGAGTTTCTTTCTTATAGGTTTGAGTCGGTTGTGAATGAGTTCAACGCTATGAAAGTTGGGAATAAGATTTTGAAGTAGCAAATTGATGAATTAAAGGGTTCGCTAAGTGCGTTAGAAGTATCGGTTAACAAACTCGAAATGGATGTAGATTGAAAAAATAAACGGGATAATGACGACACTACCGTTCTTCGAGGACTTCCTTATTCATCAGGCGCAAATGTTTAGAACATTGTTGCGAAAGTAATGAATCATATCGGGGTAAAAACAGCACCAATTAAATTCACACACATCCACTGATTCCCATTAGGATTACATTTGGGAACTCTGAATCTAAAGGTCTTGTTTGCAAAAATAAGAAAGACTATGGAAAATTACTATCCTCCACTATTGATCCATATTTTATAAAAAAATGGGCAACCAACTACTGTGATACTCAGAAATCAATTAACTCCCTTGTCGTTAGATTTGCTTAGACAAGTGAGAGAATGCCAAAAGTCAATGGATATTAAGTATGTCTGGTCTGGTAAGGGAAGAACTGTTTGGATTGGGAAAGACGACAGTGCAAAACCGTCTGCAATTAGATCTAGACATGATTTGATGAACATCAAAAATACTCTGCGGACTGCAACATTTGCTACGACTTCCATTGAATCAACCGTTTAAGCTTGTGTTTTTTTCTGTAAATTAAATATTATTAATGGATAATACGATACATTTTCAGCATAATAGTGTTCGGGTATAAAAGGTATAGAAGGTATGGGAACGTCCATAAATTATGTCACGCTTTTAGGGGGGAGGGTGTCCAATCAAGTGTGACAATCCATACAAAAATTTCAGATGTCTCATACAAAAAGTGTGACATAGGGGGAGGGGGTTGAAAATGATCTATTTTTGCGTGACGTAATTTATGGATGCTCCTTATGTGGTAAGGTGAAATGAACTGCCAATTAAGCCGATCTGGTTAAAAGCACAGGTCGTACGACAGAAGTTTCGCGAATTCGATGTATTCGTTTAATATATGGCCTACTTGCCTAATTTCACCTTCTATAAAAAAAATCACACTTGTTCGCAACCTAGCGAATACTATCATATCTATCATTTTATTATCCACTTTGATCTCTACTCCCTTACACTCTGAGTAGAAAAAGACCGATATACATAGCCATAAATTGATTAAGTTATTTTCGATATTACAACTTTATCCTTCGCAAGCTGGGACAAAGAATAATTACTGGGCCTTCTTTGCTGTATGTTTGTGTTTCTTTAAGCCAGTTCTTTTCACTACGCCCGAGACCGTGCTGGACGGTGGCTTCTATTTTCGTCTGTTTTCCGCTATAACTCTGTCAAATTTGAACCAATTGACACAATTTTTGAAATGCGGTGAGATAGGTATAGTATCTACCCGTGTACAACATTTCAAGTCAATTGGTTCAAAATTGACTGAGTTATGGTGGAAAACAGACGAATATAGAAGCCACCGCCCAAGTGGCGCGATACCCTATGTGAAAGTATACCTTTAATTCTTCTTCTGATTGAATTATAGTTGAAAATTCTACATTATTTATGTACAAATGAAATCACCCTAAACATTTAGCATTATCCATTCGTCCACCTTTTCATCAACATACATCGAGAGCTACCCCATTTCACTTCCGGTAATAGCTTTTACTGACGATTAAATATTCAAGACCGCCCGAGCATCACATGATGCCCACTGTGCATATAACTCACATCAACCCCCAGACAATCAACTCTTCTGCTGCTCCGGTTGAAAAAGTCAAATGACCAACATGTTACCACCCCGTTCGTTCCTTCTCGCACCAAAAACATATCAATGTTTAAAGCACCGTAACGATCATCTATTTCAATTTCATATCCAAACATCGAGGGCGAATCGGTTTCACCTGTGTGTCCCTCGGGAGAGATTTGTGTGCATGCATCCATGCCCGGAATGAAAATCGACAAACTCGCTCACAGCCCAGACCAAATCGAGGCCAACTGACCCTTTCGTCTCCGCCTCGAGCAGCAGTCAGTGCCAGTGGCTTAAGGTTAAGCAGCGAACTCTTGTTGTGAAACATTTACGTTCTGGGAAAACAGGGCCCAGCTGCAATACTGGCAAACCAAATTCACTTCTGTTCCACCGAGAAGACGCAAAAGTTCTCGGAACAAATCTGGCGTAGGTGTAGGCCGGCATATCATAAGATAACACCCACTTCTTTTCGGTGCCTGTCGTTCAACTGCATGGTTCAGAAAGTTCGGTTCGGATACAAGAAGTAGAAAAACGTGAAAAAATAAATCGTTCACATTTTTTGATAATTGTTAAAGATACAAAACCGTGATTTGTTCAGTTAAAATGATAGCAAAGTATATTTCGATAGTAGTGGACTGAAACATATTGTTTGTAGGTAGATCCAGTTTTTGTAGTTTTCTCCCCTCTTTTCTTCCCCCCTTCCGTGAAGCTTCTCTATAGCCCCTTCTGAAGCCCCTGAAGATTTTGGAATTGGAACCCCCTGCAAATCCCCCCTGATGCTCCCCATTAGGGAGCGTTTCATTTTGCACATCAAAAACCTGAAACCTACCGGTATTGGCAGTTTCCATAATTCAGATTATACCTCGCTCGTTATATATTTACTCCAATCTTGCAAATCTGTCCAGCACGCCAAATTCTGCAGCGCAATTAGGCGAAAATTTCCCTCCGACCCAACAGTCGGCGTTTCACCGTCCGTCACTAACATGCCGAGCCGTCCGTGCACTTACCGCCATCCCGTTTGGAAAACCGATGTTTTTGTTTGTTTTGGTCAGTTTCATGAAAGACTAAAGAAAAAACAAGCCATCCCATCATCAGCACCCCGCCACCGCTGCGCTGTAGAACGAGAAAAGACCGTGTCCGAAACGGTGGTGGTGTGCATGATGCGAAATATCAAAGAACCCGAATGAAGTTCCCCGCTTCATTGAATAGAGTGGCGACGGCGAGGCGGAGGCAGGGAGATAAAAAGTGGCTTCATTAATTTTCATTTGTTTAATGAAGGAAAGTTTCGTGCCTTTTTCCGGGCACTCTGATGTGTCCTGTTCGTGGTGGGTGGAAAGATGACCGGGGATGCTTTTGGACCGGAAGTGATGGTAGGAGTAGAGCCTTTGCATATGCCCGGGGAAGGGAACGATAATGAACAAAGTAAAGAGAAACAGTATTTCAACCATGGTCAACCACAGTTCAACTCGGCAACTGAGAAATTGTTAGTCATCGAAAGACAAAATAATGAAAAAAAAAATCAATAATCCAAACACAAATTTTCATAACTCCCTTCAAATGAATGTACAAAGAAGCCACATTTGGAATTTAAAAAAAATCTGTTAGCGCTGAGACGTCAATCGATTGATGCTGATAACTTACCTTACCGGTCAGGCTAAGGCCGGGGTGGCCTCTGCTGTACATAGTAGCCGCCTCCATTCCACTCGGTCCATGGCTGTTTGTCTCCAGTTCCGCACTCTGCGTAGGGTCCGCAGGTCGTCCTCCACTTGGTCGACCCACCTAGCTCGCTGCGCTCCACATGTTCTTGTACCGGTCGGATGACTCTCGAGAACCATTTTGGTCGGGTTGCTATCCGACATCCTGATGACGTGACCCGCCCACCGTAGCCTCCCGATTTTCGCGGTATGGACGATGGTTGGTTCTCTTAGCAGCTGATGCAGCTCGTGGTTCATTCGCCTTCTCCAAGTCCCGTCTTCCATCTGCACTCCGCCGTAGATGGTACGCAACACCTTCCGTTCGAAAACTCCAAGGGCGCGTTGGTCCTCTGCACGTAGGGTCCATGTTTCGTGCCCATAGAGGACGACCGGTCTAATCAGCGTTTTGTAGATGGTTAACTTCGTGTTACGGCGAACTTTGTTCGATCGTAGAGTTCTGCGGAGTCCAAAGTAAGCACGATTTCCTGCCACAATGCGCCTCTGAATTTCTCTGCTGGTGTCGTTGTCGGCGGTCACCAGTGAGCCCAAGTACACGAATTCTTCAACCGCCTCGATTTCATCACCGTCGATATGAATTCGGGGTGGCGGGCGTGGTGATTCCTCCCTGGAGCCCTTTGCCATCATGTACTTTGTCTTCGACACATTAATGACTAATCCGATTCGCCTGGCTTCACTCTTTAGTCGGATGTACGTTTCCGCCATCGTCTTAAATTTACGAGCAATAATATCAATATCATCGGCGAAACCAAGCAGCTGAACGGACTTCGTGAAAATCGTCCACTCGTGTTTATCCCCGCTCTTCTTATTACACCCTCCAAAGCAATGTTGAACAGCAAGCACGAAAGACCATCACCTTGCCGTAACCCTCTACGAGATTCGAAGGGACTCGAGAGTGTCCCTGATACTCGAACTACGCACATCACTCGATCCATCGTCGCCTTGATCAACCGTATCAGTTTATCCGGGAATCCGTATTCGTGCACAATCTGCCATAGCTATTCTCGATCGATTGTATCATACGCCGATTTGTATTTGCGGCATTTCTGCAACACCTGGCGGATGGCGAACATCTGGTCCGTTGTAGCGCGTTCACCCATAAATCCAGCCTGATATTGCCCCACAATCTCTCTTGCAATCGGTGATAGACGGCGGCATAAAATTTGAGAGAGTATCTTGTAGGCAGCGCTCAGTAGTGTGATCGCGCGGTAGTTCCCGCAATCCAACTTGTCGCCCTTTTTGTAGATGGGACACACGATACCTTCCATCCATTCCTCCGGTAATACTTCCTCCTCCCAAATCTTGGTAATGACCCAGTGTAGTGCTCTCACTAGTGCTTCTCCACCGTATTTTAGAAGCTCGCTTGGTAGTTGATCTGCTCCAGCGGCCTTGTTGTTTTTCAACCGGCCAACCTCCTCCTCAATCTCTTGAAGGTCAGGGGCCGGAAGTCTTTCGTCCTGTGCACATACTCCTAGATCTGTTACCACGCCACCTTCGGTACTTGCAACGTCGCCATTGAGGTGCTCATCGTAATGCTGCCGCCACCTCTCGACCACCTCACGCTCGCTCGTGAGAATATTCCCGTGATTATCTCGGCACATGTCGGCTTGTGGCACAAAGCCTCTGCGCGAGCGGTTCAGCTTCTCGTAGAACTTTCGTGTGTCCTTAGCGCGGTACAGCTCTTCCATCGCTTCGCGATCTCGTTCTTCCTGCTGGCGCTTCTTCATCCGGAAGACTGAGTTCTGCCTGTTCCGCGCCTGTTTGTAACGTGCCTCATTCGCTCTCGTACGGTGTTGCAGCATTCTCGCCCATGTTGCATTCTTCTCGTTTTTCAACTGTTCACATTCGCCGTCGTACCAGTCGTTTCTGTGATTCGGATTTGCGAAGCCTAGTGCTGTAGCCGAGGTACTACCTATGGCGGATCGGATGTCCCTCCAGCCATCTTCAAGTGTAGCTGCGCCAAGCTGCTCTTCCGTTGGTAGGGCCACTGCTAACTGCTGCGCGTAGTCTTGAGCCACTTCTACGTTACGAAGTTACTCGATGTTGAGCCGCGGCGTTCGACTTCGACGCGTGATGATAACTGTCGAAAGTTTTGAGCGCATGCATACAGCGACTAAGTAGTGATCCGAATCTATATTCGCACTGCGGTATGTGCGGACGTTGGTTATATCTGAGAAGAATTTACCGTCGATTAGAACGTGGTCGATTT
The DNA here is from genome assembly GCF_035046485.1 of Aedes albopictus. Lineage (NCBI taxonomy): Eukaryota > Metazoa > Arthropoda > Insecta > Diptera > Culicidae > Aedes > Aedes albopictus. The sequence goes on from NC_085137.1 coordinate 368,825,296, forward strand.
GGTTTTCTGTTTGTTGGTCAGGTGATCTCCAGGTGGCTTTGTGGATATCTTTGCGGGGGAAGAAGGTGCTTCGGACTACCATACCACGGGAGGCTGCAAAGTTTACGCATCGCTGGCCGTTATCATTCGATACGGCGTGCAGGCTGTTTCGCCCGATTACCGGTCTGTACATTTCCTCCCTTCCTACCTACGCGTTCATGTCGCCGACAACGATTTTCACGTCACGCGGCGAGCAACCATCGTATGTTTGCTCTAACTGCGCGTAGAACGCTTCTTTCTCGTCATCGGGTCTCCCTTCGTGTGGGCAGTGGACGTTGATGATGCTGTAGTTGAAGAAACGGCCCTTAACTCTCAACATGCACATCCTTGCGTTGATCGGCTGCCACCCGATCACACGTTGTCGCATCTTGCCCAACACTATAAATCCTGTTCCCAGTTCATTGGTGGTGCCACAGCTTTGGTAGAAGGTAGCCGCTCGATGCCCGCTTTTCCACACTTTCTATCCAGTCCAACAAAGTTCCTGCAACGCCACGATGTCGAAGTTGCGGGGATGTAGTTCGTCGTAGATTATCCTGTCACATCCTGCGAAACCTAGTGACTTGCAAATCCATGTTCCATGTTTCCAATCGTAGTCCTTATTTCGTCGCGTGGGTCTTTGCCGATTGTATCGAGTCGTATTTTCTCCTATGTTATTCGCAATGGGGATTTTTACGGGTGGCTTATTGGGCCAACGCCAACACTCCTGTCTCGCCGGAGGGCCATCGTGCCAGTTCTGTTTAACGTCCCAACCAACACTGGGACGACCACGCTGATGGGGCTACCACCTTGGATCTAGCTGGGCGTGGTGCAGCGTTTCTTACTCAGCTGCTGGATGCCAGAACAGACGCTGTTTGAGCCACACCTCCTCGGTGAACAGACACTCGGATCGTACCTCCTCAATCTAGCTGAAGTCAGAAGGACAACAGTGGCCAGGCTGCACTACCAGCTAAGCACACAACTCTTAGCTGGCGGTCTTTGTCATCGCTTGACCCATGGAAGCATGAGGTAGGAACTTGTGAGGACCAGAGCTATATTGGACGCTCTCCTTATCGACTCACCGTTTTGCAGCCCATTTGATGCTGATAAACTGATGATTATTCGAGTAGAATAATCACGTGACTTTCCAGAGATCAAAGAACACTTGAAATTTTTTTAGTAAGGGTGGGCAAAAGTACGAGTGGGGCAAGAGTTTCTTTTGAAGCTTTTGAGCTCAATTCTAATTGCTTCTCTCGGATGTCAAGGTTGTTCGAACACGATTTGAACAAGGGTGTTTCCCTTCAAAAAAAAATATAAAAATTGATAGTTATTCCGAAAAGTTATGGAAGAATGCTGGTTTGCCCTTAAAAAAATTATAATTTGGCGTTCCAACACAGGTATTGAAATTATAGAGTAATGTGGCGCAAAAATACGAGTGGGGAAATAGTTTTTTTTTTGAGCTCAATTCAACTTATTTCTTTCGGGTGTCAAGGTTGTTCGAAGCGTTTCTAAATAAAACTCTTTCACTCCAAAAATTATATAAATTGATCAATATTTTAAACAATTATGGCAAAGTGTTGGTTTCTGACAAAATTGAAATTTGCGATGGTTCTAGCAACGCATGGATTGAGTTGTAATAAATTTGAATTCGGTCTTTTATTTTGGGCGTAGCTAAGTATACAGGCGTACCTCGATAGTACGTACATTTTGCCTCGATAGTACGTACACCAAAATTTAGTTATTTTTAATCTACAAAAATGAGATCCAACCATTAGAAGACGTATAGAAGAGATTGCAAATTTCTATAACACGAATTTCCATTGAACAGTTTTAAAATGTAGCGAAATGAACGAATACGTTTGATGTAATGATTGCATAATATCTGTCATCACCATTCTGGCGTTACATCCCAACTGGGGAGGACTACTTCTCACCGTAGTGGTCTATAAGCAATTGTACATTTATTAGCTAAACGCTTTCTTTACCAATAAAACGTTGTAATAAAATAAAATGGTACATGATGGTTCTTCTATTTTGTCTGGTAATAAAAAAAAATTCTCGGCGAAGAATGCTCTCCAAAACATAAATCAAACCCATCAAGTTACTTATCCAAACCATTGATTTCAGTTCACTGACTTGTTTTTTTTTTCGTTTTCCAACAATTAACGAATTTTCGCGATATGTATAAAATATTTGACAATTTTCCATGAGTTTGGAAATATAAACAACTTTGAGTACCGTAGGGCTCTGCAAGCTAAGGAAAATGTTCTTTTGACGTTTCGTGGCTTTATTGTTTACGATTCGAACATAAAAAAGTTGTCAGCTCTCGGGTTAAAAAAAATCGCCAGCTTATCATGAGTGGTTGGATTATATTCAAAATGTGGAGTATGCGTGCGTGTGCTGTTTTATAACTTGGTGGTGGCATGGTTGCTCACCTCATGGAGTTCCGGTATCAGTAGGTCGGCTCCAGAGGCACGTTCTTCTCCATTTGGAGTTCCTTCCGGGATTCTACAAGAATTCCATCTGGGACTCTCCTCGTGGTTTGTCCACAAATTTGTTCCAGAGCTTTCTTCTGGGATTTCGTAAGCTCTTAATGAGATTCTTCCGGAAGTTGATTTAGGATTCCTTCAGAAGTTCCCTCGGGGGTTCTCCAGGTGTTTTTTTTTCTGAGATTCCTTAAGAGGTTCCGTTTGGGGTTTCGTCGAAAGCTCTTGTCAGGGTTGTTCCAGGAAGTTCCCCGAGATTCTTCCAGATATTCCTGGATTTCTGTTGTAATTAATTCCGAGATTCCTTCAGCATTACTCCTTCTTGGATTACCTTAGTATTTTTTTCCTGAAACTCTTCCAGGTATTCCTTCCGAGGTTTCTCCACAAACTTTTTCTAGAATCCCTCTAAGAATTATGTGATTCTTCAGGGAGCTATAACTAAGTTGCTTTTCCTGTGTTTATTCAAAGAAATCCTACAGGAAGATGCAGCATGGTAGAATGATTAGATAGAATGATGAGCACGATGATGCTGATGTGTGGCTGCTGTTCCTTTTCCAGTCCAATTGGGAGTCCATTATGAGTTGCGGCTCGCCGGTATCCAAATTCCGGGTCCGTTAGAGCTACACTCCCATGCAAAAGTTTGGGGTCACCCCCTCAAAAACATGGAAATGTTTTTCGGTCATATCTCAGTCATCTTTCATTCAATCCACTCGTTCTTAGACTCTATCGAAAGATAAAGGGTAAGATTTGATTCGTATGTACTTATCACACATTTCATATGAAATTTTAGTACAAAAAGTTCACCTAAACTTACATGTTTTTCCTTAATCTGTACGAAAAATTGTTTTCCGTGTAACTCAAAATTGGGTCGACCAAATTTTGAAATGAAGGTTGCATTCGAAGCCCATTTCTATCCTCTTCAAGAGCCATTCATTAGATTTTAGCGGAAAAAATCATAAAACAATTTAAATTATCGAGGCAGGTTTACAAGTCACCGTGCAAAAGTTTGGGATCACCTTCCAAATGAAATCTGAGTCAAATTTTTATTCAAATATTCATTTTTTTGGTACAATTTCTTCTCTGATAGTTGAAAGGCAAGACACAGAAATGATTATGCTATGTTCATAAACTAAGTTCTAGAATATGTTAAGATATAAAATGGTAGAAAAAACCATGCTAATTTAGCTAAGTTCTTTATTAAAAGTGCGAAAGAGTATGAAAGTGAGTTAAACATGACTATTAACTATTGTTAACTATTGTTAATGGATGTACTAATGAGTAGCTCTGAAAATTTTAACCCAAAATCTCAAATAACAAAATCCTCAAGAATTAATCATTTTTATCTCACATCGGTCTTCGACAAAGTTGTTTGGCATATAGTCACCTACAATAATACCGAAGGGTTTGATTATAGAATGCTTACAGCGCCACCTAGCGGAAAAATTCGAAAACTTTAAATTTCTGCATACATTTGGCCAAGTTTTCCCATACAAACTTCAAGCGTTGGGAGGTGGAGGAGGTTTCCTGAAGAAGCATTTTGAGTAGCAAAATGGGAAGATGGAATCTGGATCAGTCGATATTGTAACTCGCTGCCTGCCAACTACTAACCCGTACAAGCTAGCAGCAGCAAGAAACTCCTCGAACTGGGTCTCAGAGTCGGCTTACTACTGGGTGATCAAGGGACGCGTGACAAAGTATGGAAAACACAAGAATTTTCATGTTCTTTCAACAACATTTATTTGCCCTATTCTGTGGCGTGTGGGTGTGGGGTTCACATTTGGTGTGGAGTGTATGAGAGGCGATCGATCGTTCTTTTACTCACTGTTGTACTCCGACGTTGGCCCACACGGTTACGCACGATTGCGATAGCCCTACCGTGGGGCCGGAATCTCGCCGCGGGGCGGCTCGGGGATGGTGTCCGTGGATCCGGAAGCACATCGAATCTGTCCTGGCTTTGCTGGGGTCGTAGGCGAATGCAGGCGTCTCCTCTCGTTGACAAAATCGGCACGGCCCAGGACGAGACCGGAGTGACCGTGCCGAGAGAGGCCCTCCTGGGTAATTAGGGCCGGAGGCCCGAGGGATTCGTCCGCAATCGGACGACGGGGTGTCCTTGGCATTTAGACTCGGAAGCCATTTTGACTTCCGAGCCGACCCGTGTGAGGACCGTATTTTAAAATACGGCAAGAGGTCCTGATAATTAAATTTACCGTCAGGGTGATCAATTGATCAAAATTTAAAGTAAATTACCTGAACGGTAGTAGGCCGTTGCCCCAGGTCCCGCCATCGGAAAAGGGGAGGGGGGGGGGGGGGGGTCGTAGAAACACTACACGGCACTACTTTAACGATCGCGAAGATCGGTGTGTCTCACACGGACGCCTATATATTTCTGCCCCAAAATGCTCCAATTAGAAGATGGCAGCGCCCATGGCAAAGAATTTCGGCCATCTCTAAAATAGTCAGGCAAAGCCGGATAGCCATACTCTACGCCCTTCAGCAATGCTGAGTTGTAAAAGTTTGGTAGCGGAGTAACCCTCTCAGTCGTGTGGGGCCTTCTGATATATACATAAAAAAACATGAAATTTCTGCCAACATTTGGCTCATACAAATAATGAAAATCCTAGGATGTAACCGACAGGTTACATTATCCACTCCTCCGACGAAAAAAATGTAAAAATACGAAGTGGTTTTGCATTTTTTTTGTTTGTTTCCAAACCTATCTTCGGCTCAAACAATACAATACAAATAGACAAACAATTCCAATTTAAAATGTAATTATAAACGCGCGAAACCATAATGAAACTATACATACAAATTAAAATAATAAATAAAAATAAATTTTAAAACATGCACTACTATCCATAAATATTAGAAAATATCCCGTAACTTGGGTAAACGAACAAATAATTATATTTACAATGCTGCAGCAAACTTATTTTAGAACCCTATTTACACTTTGTACATTATTTACAATTAGATCACTTTCGATCTCATATCGCGGTACCCCTCGCGCGGGCGAGATTTACCGGCGGGCAAAACGATCAGTGATGATCGACGATCGATCATCGAGTGACCCAGTACGGAGGGTTAGCCTAACATTAGCCTAATGTGAGACTAACTGGCCAGCATGTTAGGCTAACTTTTTGTCTCACTTTTGCCTAATGTTAGTCTAAAATTAGACAGATATGACACACTTTTGTTAGACATGTTGCAAATTCGAAACATGTTTGTTAGTCTAACATTAGACTAACGTTAGACATGTTTTAGTATGGGCTGTTAGACGAATGTTAGGCATAGATTTTATGCTGCTTGTTTTCATTCCAGCTGTCATCCGAGCAAGAAGTGTGATTGTAGTAGTGAACTTTTATCGGCGTTCACTACTACAACCGCACTTCTGCCTCGAATGAAAGCTGGACGAAACATATTTAATAAAAGAAATCGGAGCCTGTTTAAATTTTAATTTTAATTTTAATTTTAATTTTAATTTTAATTTTAATTTTAATTTTAATTTTAATTTTAATTTTAATTTTAATTTTAATTTTAATTTTAATTTTAATTTTAATTTTAATTTTAATTTTAATTTTAATTTTAATTTTAATTTTAAATTTAATTTTAATTTTAATTTTAATTTTAATTTTAATTTTAATTTTAATTTTAATTTTAATTTTAATTTTAATTTTAATTTTAATTTTAATTTTAATTTTAATTTTAATTTTAATTTTAATTTTAATTTTAATTTTAATTTTAATTTTAATTTTAATTTTAATTTTAATTTTAATTTTAATTTTAATTTTAATTTTAATTTTAATTTTAATTTTAATTTTAATTTTAATTTTAATTTTAATTTTAATTTTAATTTTAATTTTAATTTTAATTTTAATTTTAATTTTAATTTTAATTTTAATTTTAATTTTAATTTTAATTTTAATTTTAATTTTAATTTTAATTTTAATTTTAATTTTAATTTTAATTTTAATTTTAATTTTAATTTTAATTTTAATTTTAATTTTAATTTTAATTTTAATTTTAATTTTAATTTTAATTTTAATTTTAATTTTAATTTTAATTTTAATTTTAATTTTAATTTTAATTTTAATTTTAATTTTAATTTTAATTTTAATTTTAATTTTAATTTTAATTTTAATTTTAATTTTAATTTTAATTTTAATTTTAATTTTAATTTTAATTTTAATTTTAATTTTAATTTTAATTTTAATTTTAATTTTAATTTTAATTTTAATTTTAATTTTAATTTTAATTTTAATTTTAATTTTAATTTTAATTTTAATTTTAATTTTAATTTTAATTTTAATTTTAATTTTAATTTTAATTTTAATTTTAATTTTAATTTTAATTTTAATTTTAATTTTAATTTTAATTTTAATTTTAATTTTAATTTTAATTTTAATTTTAATTTTAATTTTAATTTTAATTTTAATTTTAATTTTAATTTTAATTTTAATTTTAATTTTAATTTTAATTTTAATTTTAATTTTAATTTTAATTTTAATTTTAATTTTAATTTTAATTTTAATTTTAATTTTAATTTTAATTTTAATTTTAATTTTAATTTTAATTTTAATTTTAATTTTAATTTTAATTTTAATTTTAATTTTAATTTTAATTTTAATTTTAATTTTAATTTTAATTTTAATTTTAATTTTAATTTTAATTTTAATTTTAATTTTAATTTTAATTTTAATTTTAATTTTAATTTTAATTTTAATTTTAATTTTAATTTTAATTTTAATTTTAATTTTAATTTTAATTTTAATTTTAATTTTAATTTTAATTTTAATTTTAATTTTAATTTTAATTTTAATTTTAATTTTAATTTTAATTTTAATTTTAATTTTAATTTTAGTTTTAGTTTTAATTTTAATTTTAATTATAATTTTGATTGTAATTGTAATTGTTATTGTAATTGTAATTGTAATTGTGGTTTTAATATTTATTTTAATTTTAATTTTAACTTAAATAAATTAAAATAAAATTAAAATTAAATTAAAATTGAATTAAAATTAAATTAAAATTAAATTAAAATTGAATTAAAATTAAATTAAAATTAAATTAAAATTAAATTAAAATTAAATTAAAATTAAATTAAAATTAAATTAAAATTAAATTAAAATTAAATTAAAATTAAATTAAAATTAAATTAAAATTAAATTAAAATTAAATTAAAATTAAATTAAAATTAAATTAAAATTAAATTAAAATTAAATTAAAATTAAATTAAAATTAAATTAAAATTAAATTAAATTTAAATTAAAATTAAATTAAAATTAAATTAAAATTAAATTAAAATTAAATTAAAATTAAATTAATATTAAATTAAAATTAAATTAAAATTAAATTAAAATTAAACTAAAATTAAACTAAAATTAAATTAAAATTAAATTAAAATTAAATTAAAATTAAATTAAAATTAAATTAAAATTAAATTAAAATTAAATTAAAATTAAATTAAAATTAAATTAAAATTAAATTAAAATTAAATTAAAATTAAATTAAAATTAAATTAAAATTAAATTAAAATTAAATTAAAATTAAATTAAAATTAAATTAAAATTAAATTAAAATTAAATTAAAATTAAATTAAAATTAAATTAAAATTAAATTAAAATTAAATTAAAATTAAATTAAAATTAAATTAAAATTAAATTAAAATTAAATTAAAATTAAATTAAAATTAAATTAAAATTAAATTAAAATTAAATTAAAATTAAATTAAAATTAAATTAAAATTAAATTAAAATTAAATTAAAATTAAATTAAAATTAAATTAAAATTAAATTAAAATTAAATTAAAATTAAATTAAAATTAAATTAAAATTAAATTAAAATTAAATTAAAATTAAATTAAAATTAAATTAAAATTAAATTAAAATTAAATTAAAATTAAATTAAAATTAAATTAAAATTAAATTAAAATTAAATTAAAATTAAATTAAAATTAAATTAAAATTAAATTAAAATTAAATTAAAATTAAATTAAAATTAAATTAAAATTAAAATTAAATTAAAATTAAATTAAAATTAAATTAAAATTAAATTAAAATTAAATTAAAATTAAATTAAAATTAAATTAAAATTAAATTAAAATTAAATTAAAATTAAATTAAAATTAAATTAAAATTAAATTAAAATTAAATTAAAATTAAATTAAAATTAAATTAAAATTAAATTAAAATTAAATTAAAATTAAATTAAAATTAAATTAAAATTAAATTAAAATTAAATTAAAATTAAATTAAAATTAAAATAAAATTAAATTAAAATTAAATTAAAATTAAATTAAAATTAAATTAAAATTAAATTAAAATTAAATTAAAATTAAATTAAAATTAAATTAAAATTAAATTAAAATTAAATTAAAATTAAATTAAAATTAAATTAAAATTAAATTAAAATTAAATTAAAATTAAATTAAAATTAAATTAAAATTAAATTAAAATTAAATTAAAATTAAATTAAAATTAAATTAAAATTAAATTAAAATTAAATTAAAATTAAATTAAAATTAAATTAAAATTAAATTAAAATTAAATTAAAATTAAATTAAAATTAAATTAAAATTAAATTAAAATAAAATTAAAATTAAATTAAAATTAAATTAAAATTAAATTAAAATTAAATTAAAATTAAATTAAAATTGAATTAAAATTAAATTAAAATTAAATTAAAATTAAATTAAAATTAAATTAAAATTAAATTAAAATTAAATTAAAATTAAATTAAAATTAAATTAAAATTAAATTAAAATTAAATTAAAATTAAATTAAAATTAAATTAAAATTAAATTAAAATTAAATTAAAATTAAATTAAAATTAAATTAAAATTAAATTAAAATTAAATTAAAATTAAATTAAAATTAAATTAAAATTAAATTAAAATTAAATTAAAATTAAATTAAAATTTTTTTTTTCATAGTGATTACGGCGGTAGCACACTGTGCTTATGTTCTAACACCGCACCCTTTCCCTACGTTTGCTTCTATGAGCCTCTATTTTTGTTTCAACACACAGAAGTACGTAGGCATATCGTGGCCCAAGTCGACACTGTTTTGGCCTGCGTTGAACAAAAATAGTTATAATAAAAGTTTCCCTTTTTTTCTTTTTGTCAAATGGTTTTTTTTAGTATGGTCCATGTATTTAGTTAGGTTCTTGTCAATTTGTCAGTTATTCGAAGTAGATTCCCAAGGTAATAGTCAATTAAGTCATTCTGATCTGTTCTATCATACCAGTTTTAGTCATTGCTTTATTGAAGTATAGTTTTATTGGAAATATGCTGAATGTCGTTATTAAAAAGAGACGTATGGAACTGTGTCCTGGTAGTTGTTGCGTCATGCACATACGTCATGTCTTAATAATGCCTAGGAGATTAACAAAAACACGTGTGTTCGGTCAGTAGAAAGTCAAGGAAAATATGTTTCTTTATTGTCAGTTGTTATGTAAGCCTCGCTTGAAGCACTTCCCGTGAGAACCCTGTCATCTGTACACCGACTAATCCGTATCTTCGTACTCAGCTAAATACCGTACTGTCAACCGTCGAAAAGCCTACGGGTAAATATTTAAAAAAATGAATGATAATGCTGTCTAGCGCATTGTTTTCTATTGGCCACTATTTTAGTCTAGTCCCAACTGCAAGCTATTCCAATCTTAGCATCAATTGTCTTCTAGATACTTCTAGATAGATTCATCGAATCAGTCGAACCCGTATGTTAAAATATAGTCGATTCTTTGTCAAATTGTTTTCTTGATTTCTACTTCTCTGTGTTCATCTCTTGTGTCCTTAAATTGTCATCGGTGAAAAACCCACAGAAACATGTAACTGAACTCCTGATATTTTTCTGTTGGTGTCATAACACTATCTAAGAAAAGAACAAAAATACGCAAAGTTGGTCAGTTGATTGTAATAAAACAAAAATTGCTTGTCAACTATTATGTATTCATCCCCCTACAAATACTATGAAAAATATTCAAATTCGTTCTATCCTATCGGTCCTACCTCGATAAACCATGTCATTTTCTCATGCGTGGCCTAGAAATGTCAACCTAGTCATACAAAAGTAACGTTGTTCAGTTAATAAAAAGCAGTCAGCTTTTGTCCAAAATGTCACGTCGAACGCATTGATGTCAACAATGCGTTTAAATGTTCGCACGTTAGCTTCGAATCTATCAGCACAATTAAGTGCTGCAAATCTCTTTCCCACTATCAATTCGTCGGTTGATTTTAATTGCATTATTTAAAGAAAATATGACCAACTAACATGGTAAAAAATCGAAAAAGCGACTATGACATTAATGAATTACTAATCAAAATCAATCGAGAAACGTGGGAAATAGAGCCCAAACAACATTTTAAAGTCAGCTGGCTGTTAAAGGTTCCAAAACCTGTCACAAATCCTATAATACTTTTATTCGGATTTGTAACGATCATCAAAACCTTCTCAAATCCAACCGACTTGGAACTGTTGCTTGGGAATAGACTCTACTGAGCCCTGGCGGTTCCTCCGTGTTTATCGAGCATGTCTGATGCATATGATCAGCCATACTCCATCTGCAGCAGCCGGTTCGTGATGAACCGTTGGAGGCGCATTAAAGTGTTAAAAAGGTGATATGTTTCACTAAAGAACACTACATTACAATAATCAAAATGAAACTCCTTCACTTTAATACCGTCAACCCCTGCGAACTTGGCCAGGGAAATTAAAATTAAATTTAAATTAAAATTAAATTAAAATTAAATTAAAATTAAATTAAAATTAAATTAAAATTAAATTAAAATTAAATTAAAATTAAATTAAAATTAAATTAAAATTAAATTAAAATTAAATTAAAATTAAATTAAAATTAAATTAAAATTAAATTAAAATTAAATTAAAATTAAATTAAAATTAAATTAAAATTAAATTAAAATTAAATTAAAATTAAATTAAAATTAAATTAAAATTAAATTAAAATTAAATTAAAATTAAATTAAAATTAAATTAAAATTAAATTAAAATTAAATTAAAATTAAATTAAAATTAAATTAAAATTAAATTAAAATTAAATTAAAATTAAATTAAAATTAAATTAAAATTAAATTAAAATTAAATTAAAATTAAATTAAAATTAAATTAAAATTAAATTAAAATTAAATTAAAATTAAATTAAAATTAAATTAAAATTAAATTAAAATTAAATTAAAATTAAATTAAAATTAAATTAAAATTAAATTAAAATTAAATTAAAATTAAATCAAATTAAATTAAAATTAAATTAAAATTAAATTAAAATTAAATTAAAATTAAATTAAAATTAAATTAAAATTAAATTAAAATTAAATTAAAATTAAATTAAAATTAAATTAAAATTAAATTAAAATTAAATTAAAATTAAATTAAAATTAAATTAAAATTAAATTAAAATTAAATTAAAATTAAATTAAAATTAAATTAAAATTAAATTAAAATTAAATTAAAATTAAATTAAAATTAAATTAAAATTAAATTAAAATTAAATTAAAATTAAATTAAAATTAAATTAAAATTAAATTAAAATTAAATTAAAATTAAATTAAAATTAAATTAAAATTAAATTAAAATTAAATTAAAATTAAATTAAAATTAAATTAAAATTAAATTAAAATTAAATTAAAATTAAATTAAAATTAAATTAAAATTAAATTAAAATTAAATTAAAATTAAATTAAAATTAAATTAAAATTAAATTAAAATTAAATTAAAATTAAATTAAAATTAAATTAAAATTAAATTAAAATTAAATTAAAATTAAATTAAAATTAAATTAAAATTAAATTAAAATTAAATTAAAATTAAATTAAAATTAAATTAAAATTAAATTAAAATTAAATTAAAATTAAATTAAAATTAAATTAAAATTAAATTAAAATTAAATCAAATTAAATTAAAATTAAATTAAAATTAAATTAAAATTAAATTAAAATTAAATTAAAATTAAATTAAAATTAAATTAAAATTAAATTAAAATTAAATTAAAATTAAATTAAAATTAAATTAAAATTAAATTAAAATTAAATTAAAATAAATTAAAATCAAATTAAAATTAAATTAAAATTAAATTAAAATTAAATTAAAATTAAATTAAAATTAAATTAAAATTAAATTAAAATTAAATTAAAATAAATTAAAATTTAATTAAAATTTAATTAAAATTTAATTAAAATTTAATTAAAATTTAATTAAAATTTAATTAAAATTTAATTAAAATTTAATTAAAACTTAATTAAAATTTAATTAAAATTTAATTAAAATTTTATTAAAAATTAATCAAAATTTCATTAAAATTTAATTAAAATTTAATTAAAATTTAATTAAAATTTAATTAAAATTTAATTAAAATTTAATTAAAATTTAATTAAAATTTTATTAAAATTTTATTAAAATTTTATTAAAATTTTATTAAAATTTTATTAAAATTTTATTAAAAATTAATCAAAATTTAATTTAAATTTAATTTAAATTTAATTAAAATTTAATTAAAATTTCATTAAAATTTAATTGAAATTAAATGAAAAATAAATCAAATTGAAAATAAAATGACTCACCGACACGATGGTGCCAAACTTAACGGAATCGGTCACTGTTTTGGAGATGACTGGTTCCGGCGACGGTACGACGCGAACGAAACGGACTTAGTGGCCAGGAGCAGCGACGATTAACTGACGGTTTGGACAACGCAACGACGGAAATGGTTCCTACGGGTTTAACTATTTGAGACGAGCATTTTTTTTCTTTTTCTCGACCGACGAACGCGATTTTTAAGCTGCCGCAACTAACAAAGTGTTTTTCCACTGCCATTTGCTCAACTGTCAATGATGCGCGAAATCAACTGTCAATGATGCGCGAAAAAATCGAACATTCAGCATAAATTCGGGGTTATGATTTATGCTCTCCAAAAATTTTCGATGAGCAACATAACTAACAAATGCCTAACATTGTCGAACGCCTAACTTCCTCCGTGCTGGGGACAGATTGGAAACTGTCATGTTGCTGTCATATTGACAACATACTGACACAAACACGGTGTTTATGTTATGTTGTGTTGACAAACTTGTGTTATGATCATGAAAAGTGCGATCGTTTTGGCGAGATGGACCGTGACCGGTCTTAGCCGTCTGCAAGAGACACCGCAAAGAAAAAAAAAAAAAAAAAAAAAAAGTGCGATCGTTTTTGAAGACTTGTGACTGGTAAGTACGAATGGAATAAACATAACGAATGCTTTTCCATTCATTTTCTTTTCTAGTATAGGTGGCTGGACTGGAGTCCGTTAGGGTGATGCGCTGCTAGGTCGCAATCTTTTGTTGAAAAGATGGCCTGCAGTTACCCAAAGCAAATCCGGGAATGGCCTTCAATAATATCTTGATTCCTCAAGATATAAATAAGGTGAGTGTAGTGCATAAATACTAAAACGAGTTAAAAGTGATGACATGCTCGTAAAATTGTCACGAAGTGATAATTCTGTCATTCTCATTGCAGTTAGTGATCTTAAAGAGGATCAGTTCGATCGATTTATCCCTCGAAAGATAACTTTTGCTGCGAGAAATGACAGAAGTGTTTGGTCAATGAGTCAAGTGATCTTGTACTCATGCGGGTGGGGGAGTTTTCCCCGTAATCAATCAAAGTCTCAATGAATCCTAACATTGAGAATTTTCATTGGACCTGCAAATTGATTAACGATTGCCTTACTCTTCTTTTCAGGACAATCGGCCCGTAAGCTTCCGGAGATGTTTCCATTGCTGCCAGCCGGGGAGTTTCAGCGACAGTTCCGAGGGCAAGGAATTAGTAATCCCTCGACAACTGAAGGCTCCACCGATCTAGTCACGCTAATGATCCCGGGTATTTAGCTTTAAGGGGTTTTTGTAAATAAATAGTGAAATTATTTTCAACCCTCTCAGGCCCATTTGGCTTGGAGGGTGAATAGGGTGGAAAAAATTGAGAAAATTTGTCAATGTCGGTAATTCGCGTAAATTCGTGTATCATAGTGAATGGTAAGTATAAGTGAGCTAACTAAGTGTAAATTTTATAAACTAATATCACAGGTAAGCATCACATTTGGTAAGTATGTATAGTATAATTATGATTTAAAGTTTCAACATGAATTTGACGAACACGTACAAATTAAAATGTTTGAAACGAGACAAATTTTGGTGGTGTGTCCGTTCAGGACCTCTTATTTTGGAATGCAAAACTTCCGAACTTTAACAAGTTTTTATCGGATTTGTTTTTAATGTCGGTATGAGTATACGTACGAAGTACGGATCCCTCCCACCACCAGTCGGAAAATCCGTGTAGATTTTCATACTTTACGAAACCACCTTGATCACCGTTCGCGAAAACTTTAGTTGGGCGCCATCTGTAACTGGTTGCCTGCCAACTACTAACCCGTACAAGCTAGCAGCAGCAAGAAACTCCTCGAACTGGGTCTCAGAGTCGGCTTACTACTGGGTGATCAAGGGACGCCTGACAAAGTATGGAAAACACAAGAATTTTCATGTTCTTTCAACAACATTTATTTGCCCTATTCTGTGGCGTGTGGGTGTGGGGTTCACATTTGGTGTGGAGTGTATGAGAGGCGATCGATCGTTCTTTTACTCACTGTTGTACTCCGACGTTGGCCCACACGGTTACGCACGATTGCGATAGCCCTACCGTGGGGCCGGAATCTCGCCGCGGGGCGGCTCGGGGATGGTGTCCGTGGATCCGGAAGCACATCGAATCTGTCCTGGCTTTGCTGGGGTCGTAGGCGAATGCAGGCGTCTCCTCTCGTTGACAAAATCGGCACGGCCCAGGACGAGACCGGAGTGACCGTGCCGAGAGAGGCCCTCCTGGGTAATTAGGGCCGGAGGCCCGAGGGATTCGTCCGCAATCGGACGACGGGGTGTCCTTGGCATTTAGACTCGGAAGCCATTTTGACTTCCGAGCCGACCCGTGTGAGGACCGTATTTTAAAATACGGCAAGAGGTCCTGATAATTAAATTTACCGTCAGGGTGATCAATTGATCAAAATTTAAAGTAAATTACCTGAACGGTAGTAGGCCGTTGCCCCAGGTCCCGCCATCGGAAAAGGGGAGGGGGGGGGTCGTAGAAACACTACACGGCACTACTTTAACGATCGCGAAGATCGGTGTGTCTCACACGGACGCCTATATATTTCTGCCCCAAAATGCTCCAATTAGAAGATGGCAGCGCCCATGGCAAAGAATTTCGGCCATCTCTAAAATAGTCAGGCAAAGCCGGATAGCCATACTCTACGCCCTTCAGCAATGCTGAGTTGTAAAAGTTTGGTAGCGGAGTAACCCTCTCAGTCGTGTGGGGCCTTCTGATATATACATAAAAAAACATGAAATTTCTGCCAACATTTGGCTCATACAAATAATGAAAATCCTAGGATGTAACCGACAGGTTACAATATCGAAATAGGAAGCGGACCAGAATTCCAAGCAAAGTGCTTCACTAAGTGTTGCTGTCGTTACGGCCAAGACCGGCCTCATGAAGCCGTGTGTGCCTAGTTCGGAGTGACTTAAGTGCCAATGTCCAATGCTATCAGGGGTGGCGTCACCCGGACCAGTTTTCCGAAGCAGAACGCACCACCAAGTTTTGGACCACCCCACTCAGTGTACGGAAGCCACATCCTGGGTCACTGCGCACATGTCGTGATTCACCACGGGTTATCCAGCCGTCAGGCGGCGTGATGCGATCAGCCATGCTTTCGACCTTCGGTCCCGGACCGATCCCTCTAGCCAGCCCAAGCGCCACCGTCTCGGCGCTCGTTCCGGCCAATATCGTTTTGACGCCGACCACATGCTCCGGCAGGTATGTCATCATCACCTCTTCTACATTTCCATCAACAACACCGCAATGGGCTCTAACGATTAAATTGAGTTCTCCAAATTTTATCTCACGAAACCCATTGCTACCCCAGGCTATCCAGAGAACAAAAGGTGCTTACAAAGTTCTTACAACGTCTTAACACGAGGATTTTGAACACAAATCACCACCACACAGGCATTCGGATGGCCTTTCCTTTGTTCGCCAAATTGTGTTGCCAGGTAAGTGTAGGGTTGCTCTAGTTTCCCCCTGGTCAATGCCGACCCTGAGGGACTTGAAAGGTGAGCTGGCCTGGGCGTATGGACGCCAATACCACACTAACTGCATAATTTTCCAAAGAATCCTAGGAGTTTTTTTTCCTGTTGGGGATATAGTACCACTGCGACCATTAAAACCTAGGAGTAACTTCGATCCGAACACTCATGATAACGTTTTGTTGTGGGATTTCAAAGAATCTCTTGGAGATGTTGAAAGAGTTTTTAGAAAAATCCGAAAAGTTTCACAAAAAAATTCCTGTGAATTTTTTTTAATGAACTCCTGGAGGAACTGTTTAAGAAACTTTTGGAAAACTCTCGATGGAATTTTTAAAGAAATTCCTTATTTGAGAAGATTTCCTAGGATACACGATTGCATGAACCTAAACAAAATCTGAGAAAACAAAAAAACAAATTTTGGATAACTTATTTAAGAAACTGCGGAGCTCCCAAAACTAAAAGTTTTGAAATAACTAGAGTACCGTCAAATGGGGTAACTTGCAACACTTTTCGACTTTGAAGCAATATCATTGAAAATCTAAACATTTGAAACATCCTGTGAAGCATCGTGTACGCTAATTACCCCGAGTTGAATACTATGCAGCACTTGGTTTACCAAAATACGTTGCCACCTAATCAGGAGGTGCGAAATACATGCTTGTTGCAAGTTTCCCCAACTGTGGGGTAACTTGCAACATAGGACATGAAGCCAAGTTAGCTATCATTAAACAGCACTAACATTCTAGTATATAGTCGTATTGTAAATTTTTGATGTTATGCATGAAACATACCATGAAAAGATGTACACTAACCAAATGACATATAATTTTTCATGAAAGGATTGATAGTTATTGCAAGCGAGAGTATATCGTTTAGCAACAGGTCTCACGTCACTCAAACACAAAATATATATATGATTCTCGTGACTTAGCACTCATAACAAAATGTCAACAATGATTATTGTCATTTCTTTAAAAGGTAGAGTGAGTCTTTTTCAAGTAGTTTTCAGTTTGAAGTGGTGTTTGGCGATTGCAGCTAAATTTACATGATTGAAACACACCTATTCTACTTTGTAAATGTCAAACTCGCTAATTTGGGTATTAAACTGAAATAATTTACTCCATCCGTTCAGAATTGATGTTGGTGATTGCTTTACAGCGTTCAAAAACAAAAATTGAACTTTTAACATGATGAAACATGAATGAAACTTCAAAATGTGGTATTTCCTAACAATGTTTGAAGGTCATGTGCAAAAAATGTAAAAAATTAATTGTCATTTGAAAATAACCGCGTTACGCAATCAATAAATGATCCATTTCGGTTATTTCTGTCAAATATATCGTGAAATGAAGATAAATAATAGAAGGTTTCGTCAAGTTCCTCTGTTGCAAGTTACCCCACAGTGGTTGTCGAATGTAATAATGATTTTTTGCATTACTTAGTCGATAAGTTTATCGATACTTTTATCGTTTAGCTAAGCTTACTATTAGGTACCCTAACTGCAAGCAAGGTCATCAGACTTATCGCACTTACCATAAAGGAGAGGTCAAGCACGATTTTCATTCACAAGACGCGACGCGAGACAAGACATAACACTTATCGTTCTTACAATCGTCAAGGATTTAAAAAATTACTTTTTCTGTCGACCGGTTTCGGGCGCGATGTTGCCCATCTTCGGGACAATGTCCGACTGGTTACGCTGTCGTACGATGTTCGTACTCGTCCGCAGAAGAGAAATGTTTTATTTGATGGTGGTGTCAGCCAGATCGAAGAGGCACGATGTGATGGGGGGATCGTCTTCGTTCATCAATGGTTCCTCAGTGTTGGTGATTGATTCCCAGGCGTTTAAATGCGAAGCCTTTCTGACCGGTTTAATCAGCTTCGCATTTTTCCAATTTATATTGTGATGAGATGCCGCCGCATGCGCCGCCACCCCTGATTCGTTGGTTTTGTTTGTTTCAACTGCTGTTTTATGTTCTCTCAGGCGCACCCTCATCTTGCGGCGTGTTTGGCCAATATAGACTGCCGGGCAGTCATCGCAGGGTATTCGATATATTCCTGACTGTTCTTCTGGTGGTGAATGTCAGTTTGTTCTTACGTTAGCGCAAAACATAAAAATGAGTGTTCAAGCACGATTTTCATACTTGTTTTTATGGCATAAAATGCCATAAACAAAGAAACAAAGCTAATTTTTATACTAAATCGATCTTTGATATACATAATCTCAATAACCGAAATAGTAGGGCATACTATAGTTTTCATTATTATTAGAAAATGATTCACATTTAGTGTATGTATGTCATCGTGTTGCAAGTTACACCGCTGTTGCAAGTAATCCCGTTTGACGGTACGTGCACCGGTTTTGAACAATCTAAGGGAAATCTTGTTTATAAATGTAACCAATAATCCTATGAAAACAACCAATGTGTCATATGAAAGGTTTCTATCTATATTTTATAGGAAAAATGCAGAAGTCATGCTAATACTTAACTTTTGTATTAAAGGTGGCACTGGCCAAAATAGACATATTTTCAACTTTGGTTTCTATTTTGGCCAATCACGTGTATTTCTTATAGAAGTCTCCAAAATAGAAGCTCCCTGACCAAAATAGACGTGAAGGAGTTGATTTTTTAAGGAACATTATTTTTTTTTGCATTTTTTAATCAAATTCAATGGTTTTCATAGCTTTGATCATCATACTATACAAGGATCTAGACGTGAAAAAATTTATGTCGGTTTAGATAGTAACAGGCTGAATATCGCACTATGGCCAAAACTCCGAACTGGCTAAACTGAAACTTCTACCCTACAGAGGGATTTCTAAGAGAGTTACTATTGAAATATGTGAAGTAAAGTGGGCTTGGTGGTCATGTTCTTTACAGTGCCAGATGTTTAAAAGCCATGGAATGTGGGTTCGATTCCCATTTCAGTGAAATAAAGAAAGATGCTATTTTTTTCAACGTCTCTGTAGCTTGTATGTAAACGAACCAGTCAGGTTTCCAATATACACTGGAATCCTCATTTAGATCGAATCCTTATAAATAAATTTTGTTCTGATACCCAGGTAGTAATAAAAAATAACAGGGTTTCGTTGAATCGTTCGTTCTTCTACTCTTGTGAAATTGTGCGGAGAGATTCATTGAATTTTCCATGAACAATTTACTGATGTATTGCGCTAAGGGAGAAAGATCAAATCGAGAAATAATGCAAAAATAATAATAATGAGGTATTATTATTCTTATTCCAAGGAAGATGTCGGAAAATTTCCATTGTTAAGTATTGTTATTATAATCCTCCCGTTCCAGAAAGTGTTTACAATACATTACAAACATTTTCTTAAGAAACCCTAGTTTGCTCTTCGCGTTATTTATTCATGAAAGGTGTTCGTGAAAGCCAAAACTCAGAAGAGTATTTTCATTAAGCCTTTGTTCAAATTATCCGAAGCCATTCCAATGACGAAAGCAGAAAGCAAACCCCTTTCGAAGGTTCGAATTTCACTTACTTTAAAGGTCGCTATGTGTGTTACGGAACGTGTTGAAAATGGGACCATTAGAGACGGCTTTAGCCGCCATGGTTCGGTCCCATCATTTTCTTCCTCAGCCAGCAGCAGCAGTCAGTGGAGTGCCGCACAAATTTCCCACGTAGACCTTCCCCCCGTTCCGACAACCGACTTGCCTCCCGCACTTCAAAATGCAAACGAGATCGAAACCTTTCGAGAGCAGCTAGGGCTGGGATCACATCGCCATCAGCAAGTGTCGGGGTTGGGTAAAAGTGTCCCAAACGGCCAATTAGATTTGATGTCGGTGGAATAAGCACATAAGCTACGAGCATTTTCGTAGGAAATGATGAGAAATCATTTTGTTTTGGCTTCTCCCTTCACGACGGTGAGGTTGACTGCAGACGGGACGTAAGGCCTTTGGGGGAAAGAAGGTACCAAAGCTTGCTAGACTCAAACTGTTTATGGGTGGAAAATGGAAAAGGCTGCATGGCTGGATGGATGGATGGATGACAGATGGAGGAGTAGTGGGGGAGAGCTCGTTTTGTATCGATATGCTGTAATCCTTATTTTGACGGGAGGCATACTCGTCTCTCTCCTGGGGGTGAACTACATCGGAGAAATGGCAGAAAACGGAAAAATGGCAGAGGTTTGACAAGCTACCAGCACAGATACGAGAAACCGTCGATAAAATATGTAGCAAATTAAGGGTGGAAAATCGTACAATAACATCAAGGTTTTATTTTTCATTTTGGATGACAGAGCCATTCGTATTCCATTAAGCGTGCGCTTTGTTGTGGTTGCTATCAAATGTGGAGCACTTTATATCTGTCCAATTTCTTTTTGAAATTTGCAATTCGAGAGCTTATGGCTGAACCGGATTATTGAACAGTGAAAATTGAGGATTTGTTTGGATACAAAAGGTCGACAATTTACAGCCATGGTGATACTCAGTGCAGAGATTATTCAGATGGCTTTAAACATTGAGACGTTGAACAGAATAGAAATCCAAGTTTACTGAACTTAGTATCACATGACACTAATTATAACCAGAGCTAAATATATAGGGTTAGGAAGTCTAAAGCGACAGATTCTTTTTAGTATTTTATCCCTCACCCTCAGTTTGGTCTTGGTGATACCCGCGCGTTGCACTTCAATAAGCCCCAAACAGTAAGTTTTTATAATATTACCTTACGTTGATGAAACATAAAAATACTTAAGGAATTCACTACAATAAATTTCGAAATGCAAATATCTAGATTTGAAAGTTCTATGTATAGTATACAAATCGTGTTTTTTCGTGATTTTTTAACAAAAATTGTTGAATAACTTCGAAATACGTAATTTGAACACCGTAGTGTCTTCGGGAAAGTTGTTGAGTATTGTTCTAACTATATCCTAACGGTATCTCCGGCATCTTTTCGGAGCAATTTTGTGAATTTCTGAGTAAATTTCTGTGAAAACGGCTAAAAAAAACACAAAATCGATTTGATACACCTTTAAATCTTCATCAATTTGGCTCAATTTTGGACTGAATACTTGGTTCTGCATGTGGATTAATAATTTGATGTGTCACGGAGAATCGGAGAAAAAAAGTTTCAAAGTGAACAGGTCTAATGTATACACTTCAACTATCCAACTTCTACACCATATCTACTGAATTAGGGCGAACATGAGGGCAAAATATTCTTAACCCTAAAAGGGATACCTTCATGGCCTCAGTTTCGTCACCTCGCTGAGTGTGTTCCATCAAAGACGAGCTCTGAAAGGCGCCTGGGGTCCAATGGACCCCAGGTATCCCTTTTAGGGTTAATATTGTTGTGGTTCCACAAAAATCCCGACATGCAATTTTCACGGAGGTCTGTCGACAATGTACAGGTTGGTTAACTTCATAGGGCTTCCAAAGATGTTGGTAGTTGCTCAGAAACTCGAACAACATCAGCAAGAAGTGTTATACTTCTTCAAGACATATTTCCTGATGAGGTTTTCAACAAATTCATTAATTATGAGAGCATATACATCTCTGATGAGTAGCGCGGAGACGTGTGTAGTAACAATTGCGTTGTTGACAAGCACACTTGCTCGAGGTATGACACATGAGTTGGAATTTCATTTTTTCATTCTTACTTAAAGTCATATGCCTTTTGTATGAGCCTATGTGAGTCTTGTACCCTTTCTTATGTCCTTCTTCTTCTTTCTGGCTTAACGTTCCTACTGGAACATGACCTGTTTCTCTTCAACTTTGAGTACTTTCACAGTTAATAATTGAAGAGCTCTCTGTTGCTGCCATTTCATGATTGTGTATATTGTACGGCAAGCACAATGATTCACTGTTTGGAGTCGGGATGAAGTCAATTTGAATCCTTATTCATAAGAACAACAGAAACCTCTTTCCCTGCTGCGAGTATACATCACATATTACGCTTGTAAATTCGATAACCTTCATTGAATGGAGTTTTCAGAATCCATAAACTTCCTAGACACTCTTAACTAACTCTTCGCGCAACCTCTTTCCGTAACTCTCACCTTAAGTCTCTCAACTGCCCTCATTGCAATCAAATACCATTAAAGTATTGTTACTTGCATGGAAGTACTCGAAAAGAATTACCTTGAATGAATTAAAATTATATTAATTGAAAGGTCGAGTGTGATTCTATTTCTATCACCTTTGCCCTACCAGAGCAGTGTAGGAAACATTGTGTGGATCCTTTGCGGAAAATTCCATTCGTCACTGCTGTTCGAGTTCCCACGCACACGTGAAATGTTTCCAAGCATGCACATAAATTCTATCGGAAAAATCTACACTCACGAGAAATAAGCACACTTTCAGCACAAGCAAGCAACAGCTTTCAACTGGTGGCAGCTAGGCAGCAGCAGCAGCAACCGACCGCACTACCGGCTAGGATGGCGTAAAAGCTTTACAACATTGTAACGAAACTAGCGAATAACCGGTGTCGTTTCACACTCGCTTGCTTCCTGACTTGATGGTTGGTCGTTTTCCTCGTGTTTTTATTTTGGCCCTACAACCCATTCCCGAAGACTGAGCGAGGTGCATTTGCCTTGCATTGTCGTTCGGTGTGTGCTCCGGAAAATGGAACGATTTTCCAGACTCTGTATTATATCACCAAGAGCAAGAGGTCCAACTCAAGTCAGCTCACAAGACGGAAGCACACATTTGATTTAGTTTTCCTTAACAGCAGCGACAGCAGCAGAGGCGGTTGTTCGTCTCCTTCGCTTTGTTCCACTTGCCAAAGCGAAAATTGTTGGTAGACGTTTTGTAGTCGCGGTAGCTACTGGAAGAAACAGGTAATTTCGCTTGCTACACAATAATGGCTTAAAACTGTACGAGAACGGTGCCTGTGACTTGGGGAAATTCCGTGCAAGTTTGGAGGTTAAAATTAATGGTTTGTGGAAATTCGCTGATTGCCTGTGACGATTAGATGTGGCGAAGTTACAATTTGTAGCCGGAGCTGATGTTTGGCTGTGAGCTGTGACTAATTGATCACGTTGGTGAAACAGCGAAAGCGCGATAAAATTAATTTGGGGTGGCATAGGTCACCTTTTGGGCCCATGTTACTCAGCCTGCAAACGAAATGCGCGACCAACCATGGCAATAGCAGTACGAGTGTGCTTAGAAAATTAGAAAAAAACGAAAGAAAAAGCCTAAGAAGAAGAAGACTAAACATGAAAAGAAAAACAGAAAGCTGTTTGAGTTTGAGCTCAAGCTGGAGCTTGGGCAGTCAACCACATGCTACTCCAGAAATATTGTACATAATGTATATTATAATCATTATATTATAATGATCCACCAGTCCTCCCAATTGCGAGGTGACTCAAGAGCTCTTTCGTTACATAATACATCCTTCAAATTTCTCTTATAAATATTCTGCGGCCGGTATTTTGAGCACTTTTCGCTATAACTCAGTCAATTCTAAACCAATTGACTTGAAACGTATCTCATCACTCTCACCACTCATAGACTGAGTTAAATGGCAGAAAAGTGCCCAAATTAGGAGCTCTGCCGGAATGGTTCCATTTCCCTATGTGTTTCGTTTATGCTCACAGTTCCATGGATTACATCGATTACCAAAGTGAATCTTCTCTCCCTACTAATCAAAAACTCCTTCCCATTGACAACTGTGGAGGGCACAGTAGTATACTCGAGCAAAGTCTGAAAGCAAATTGAAAACTAATGTTGATGTTGTGATATTGCAAATTTTGATAACTCAGGTTGTTGTCGTTTTGGTTCCTGTGATAACAAATTGAAAACAATTCCTGCTATCGATGATAGCAAATCGACAACTGTTATTGTAATTTGCGCAAAAAAATAAAAAAAAATGTTAAATGTAGAGTTTTTATTTGGTTTATATCATGAATGTAATAATATTATTGCACTAACGATATATCCCTAGAATTACTTTACATAGTATACTCAAAGATTCAAATCTATTCAAAAACTAAATATTTACATTAATTTAAAATGACAGCACACTGTTTAACAACAGTTGAAATCAAATTAAGTAAAGATAAACTGATATCAAAATGTGATATCAATTGATTGCTGAAAACAAACCATGTTTCCGATTTGGTGTAATTTTGTTGTTGGACTTTGCTCGGGTATACAACCTCTAGTACCAACAGGAAACTAACATTCCTTCCCTTCCCCGGTCGACCGTAAGGACGTGGCCGGTGCAGTTATTGACTCAATTAAGTCAATACTTATGCTCATACTGTAACTAGCTTATTTTTGCATTCATACGACTTCATTAAATTTCCACTTTAACTGGCATAATAAGATGAAGTACCAAGTGAAGTTATACAGGTAACATACATACATTTATTTGTTTCACATCATTAAGACAAGACATAATCAACAATAGTACGCCACAATACTCGGTTTGTGGCTGCCGCTCTCCATCCTCGGTCACGCCCAATGCTCGCCAAGTCACGCTCCACCTGGTCCACCCATCGTGCTCTCTGCGCTCCACGCCTTCTTGTGCCAACCGGATCCGTTGCAAACACCAGCTTTGCAGGGTTGTTGTCCGGCATTCTTGCAACATGCCCTGCCCACCGTATCCTTCCAGCTTTGGCCACCTTCTGGATGCTGGGTTCGCCGTAAAGTGCAGGGAGCTCGTGGTTAATCCTTCTCCGCCACACACCGTTCTCCTGCACACCGCCGAAGATCGTTCTTAGCACGCGTCGCTCGAAAACTCCGAGTGCTTGTAAGTCCTCCTCGAGCATGGTCCATGTCTCGTGCCCGTAGAGGATTACCGGTCTTATTAACGTTTTGTACATGGTGCATTTGGTGCGTGGGTGAATCTTCTGGAGCCCGTAGTAGGCCCGACTTCCGCTGATGATGCGCCTCCGAATTTCACGGCTCACGTTGTTGTCAGCCGTCAGTAAGGATCCGAGGTAGACGAATTCCTCCACCACCTCGAAAGTATCCCCGTCTATCGTAACATTACTACCCAGACGGATCCGGTCGTTTTCGGTTCCGCCTACCAGCATGTACTTTGTTTTTGAGGCATTCACCACCAATCCGACCTTTGCTGCTTCGCGTTTCAGGCGGGTGTACAGTTCTGCCACCGTTCCAAATGTTCTAGCGATAATGTCCATGTCGTCCGCAAAGCACACAAATTGACCGGATTTTGTGAAAATCGTTCCCCGGCTGTTGAGCCTGGCTCGTCGCATCACACCTTCCAGCGCGATGTTGAAGAGTAGACATGAGAGTCCGTCACCTTGTCGCAGTCCCCGGCGAGATACGAATGAACTGGATAGTTCACCCGAAACCCTTACGCAGTTTTGCACACCGTCCATCGTTGCTTTAATCAGTCTAGTCAGCTTCCCAGGAAAGCCGTTTTCGTCCATGATTCTCCATAGCTCTGCGCGGTCGATACTATCGTATGCCGCTTTGAAGTCGATGAACAGGTGGTGCGTTGGGACCTGGTATTCACGGCATTTCTGGAGGATTTGCCGTACGGTAAAGATCTGGTCCGTTGTCGACCGGCCGTCGATGAAGCCGGCTTGATAACTTCCCACGAACTCATTTGTTTTAGGTGACAGACGACGGAAGATGATCTGGGATAGCACTTTGTAGGCAGCATTCAAAATAGTGATCGCCCTGAAGTTCTCACATTCCAAATGGTCGCCTTTCTTGTGAATGGGGCAGATTACCCCTTCCTTCCACTCCTCCGGTAGCCCAAGTAACACACATGTTATATAAAAGTTACGACAGCGCAAGTTTTGGTTATATAGAAGATTATTTTACGTTATTTCAACACAATGTTAGAATTACGTAAAATAAACTTCTATACAACCAAAACTTGCGCTGTCGTAACTCTATTATAACATGTGTGTTGCTTCGGAGCTGTTCGGTTTCCCAGATCCTGACTATCAGCCGATGCAGACAGATGGCCAACTTTTCTGGGCCCATCTTGATGAGTTCAGCTGCGATACCATCCTTACCAGCTGCTTTGTTGGTTTTGAGCTGGTGAATGGCATCCTTAACTTCCCTCAGCGTGGGAGTTGGTTCATTTCCGTCCTCCGCTGCACTGGCGTCGTCGTTCCTTCCGTTGCCGTGGGCTCCCGTGCCTACGTTCTCCACGCCGTTCAGGTGCTGATCGAAGTGCTGCTTCCACCTTTCGATCACCTCACGTCCGTCCGTCAAGAGGCCTCCGTCTTTATCCCTGCATATTTTGGCTCGCGGCACGAAGCCGTTGCGGGATGCGTTGAGCTTGTGATAGAACTTCCGTGTTTCTTGGGAACGGCACAGCAGTTCCATTTCTTCACACTCCGCTTCTTCCAGGTGGCGCTTTTTCTTCCGAAAGAGGCGGGTCTGCTGTTTCCGCTTCTGCTTATAACGTTCCACGTTCTGTCGAGTCCCTTGCTGCAGCATTACCGCCCTCGCTGCATTCTTCTCCTCCAAAACCGTTCTGCACTCTTCGTCGAACCATTCGTTCCGTCGATTCCGTTCCACGTACCCGATGGTGCTCTCGGCTGCGTCGTTGATGGCTGCTTTCACTGTACTCCAGCAGTCCTCTAGAGGGGCCTCATCGAGCTCGCCCTCGTCTGGCAACGCGGCCTCGAGATTCTGCGCGTATGCTGAGGCGACATCCGGTTGCTTCAGTCGCTCTAGGTTGTACCGTGGCGGTCGCCGGTACCGTACATTGTTGATGACGGAGAGTTTTGGGCGCAGTTTGACCATCACCAGATAGTGGTCGGAGTCGATGTTGGCGCCACGATAGGTCCTGACGTCGATAATGTCGGAGAAGTGCCGTCCGTCAATCAGAACGTGGTCGATTTGAGATTCCGTCTGCTGTGGTGATCTCCAGGTGTAACGATAAGGGAGGCTGTGTTGGAAAAAGGTGCTACGTATGGCCATATTTTTGGAGGCGGCGAAATCAATGAGTCGTAGGCCGTTTTCGTTCGTTTGCTGGTGGGCGCTAAACTTACCAATCGTCGGTCTGAATTCTTCCTCCTGGCCTACCTGAGCGTTCAAATCTCCTATGATGATCTTGACGTCGTGGCTTGGGCAGCGGTCGTACTCGCGTTCGAGCTGCGCGTAAAATGCGTCCTTGTCATCATCAGTACTTCCGGAGTGTGGGCTGTGCACGTTTATTATGCTGAAGTTGAAGAATCGGCCCTTGATCCTCAACCTGCACATTCTTTCGTCGATCGGCCACCAACCGATCACGCGCCTCTGCATATCACCCATCACGATACGATGAAAGCTGTTCCCAGCTCGCGTGTGTTGCCGCAGCTCTGGTAGATGGTATGATTACCTCTAAACGTTTGCACCATGGCACATTGGTCGGGCTCCATACAAAGGGGCGGCCAAAACTCTCAAAAAACGGAATTGATATTTTTAAACTTTTTTTCACCTTATAACACAGATAATGTATTGTAGTTTTATGATTCTTGATTAAAAGCATACCAGCTTTTGTTTTTCAATGACATTTTTACTGCCAAAGTGGCCTAAGTCATAAAATTGAAAAATGAATTATTCGGAAAAAGTAAAATAATAATATTTTGAGAATGGAATATATGTTTCATGTTATCCAGCATATGAAAGCTTGTTATTGGACTGTTTGAATGCATGTATGGTGCAAAATTAATATGTCACAAAACTTTTCAAATTTTCATATATTGTACCTTAGGGATTTTGGTAATTTTAAAGTTAAAAAACGGTTCGTGTCGTCACGTGTCGCCGCAATTTCGAACAGTACATCTTAAATATCATGCTTAGGGCTGCATAAAAACGTTTAAACTTTTTGCAGAAATTTGCAGTTTTTCAAATTAGAGCTTTTTAAAAAAGTCATGTTTTTTCATATATTTTACGTTATTTTCCCATTTTTGACTAAAATAAAATTTATCTTCCCACATTTTTTACACGGTTTGAACAAACTTGATTGGATTTGATCGAAAGATGATCATTTAATTAAATTCAAACTGATTTTCTAACAAAAAACGCAAAAAGTGTGGGGTTTACTGATTTTTACCGTTTTTGAAATTATTGAAGTTACGTAACACAGCGTAACATTTTTTTGTCTCAAGAGCAAACTTATGTGTCTCCGAAGGATTTTGGGCCGCTGAATCCGAATCCGGGCTCAGATTTGCTCCAACACGTCACAATTTTGAGCTATATCTCAATTTAATAGGGCAAAATATGCGATTTTGGGCTTTTTTGACTGCAAGCCATTAAGCAAGGAAATATTTTTTTAAGCAATCAAAAGGTTAATTGGTCAATTAACATCTAAATTAACGACTCATGCAAAATATTTCGTTATACCTAATCAAATTTGATAGATTTAAGCATTTTATGTTAGTATGAAAACTTGCATACAACTTTTGGAGGGTGACTTGTATGGGAAATATCGTACCTAACATAAATCGCTTAAAACTATCCAATTCGATTTGGTAGAACAAAATATTTTGCATAAGTCGTTAATTTAGATGTTAATTGACCTATTAACCTTTTGATTGCTTAAAAAAATATTTCCTTTCTTAATGGCTTGCAGTCAAAAAAGCCCAAAATCGCATATTTTGCCCTATAAATTGAGGTATAGCTCAAAATTGTGACGTGTTAGAGCAAATCTGAGCCCGGATTCGGATTCAGCGGCCCAAAATCCTTCGGAGACACATAAGTTTGCTCTTGAGACAGACAAAAAGTTAATTTTTGTTACGCTGTGTAATTTTTGAATACCCCTTTTTAAACACTAAAAATACTATATAACATATCTAGACAACCTATAACTTCGATTAAACACATAAAAAGAGTTTTGGCCGAACTTCATCTTTTTCCGACCATTGTGCATGGATCCTGTCCAACACACCTCCTGCAGCGCTACGATGCCGAACCCGCGGTCCTTCAGTAGATCGGCAAGTATGCGGGTGCTCCCAATGAAGTTGAGAGATCGGCAGTTCCACGTACCGAGTTTCCAATCACAAGTCCTTTTTGTTCGCTGGGGTCGTTGCCGTTGGTCTCGGTTCGTATTATTCTGTTGCTGATTTTCCGTTACAATGGGTTTTTACGGCTGGCTCGTAGGGCCTGACACCAACCCCCTACTTTCCGGAGGACCATAGTGCACAGTTGAGCTTAGAGTCCTTCCCTGGCACTCGGACGTAGATCAGCCGCCCCTAACATGGGGATCAGACGCTGTTGTGAGCCGCTCCTCCTGGAGAACAGACGCTCAGGTTTGCCGAAGCAAACCCCCCCTTCCCTGTCAGCCTACGACCAAAGGTCCCACCGGGGTTGGTTACCCGATCTTCCCTAAGGTTGCTCATAGTTTCCGGCCGGTACCGCGTGGAGGTAGGGATAGGAGTTGCTGGGCAGAGGCTAGTGGATCACAATGGGATCTGAATTGCGCAGCATACCCAGCCTTTACCGTGCCAAGTTATACAGGTTATACATCGATTTAGTGGACCCTCGATTATATCGACCCTCGATTTTGTACTTCGATTTTATGTGTGTTTGAAACTTGCAGTTTGTATTATGATGACTTATAATGCAGGGGCTTTAGAGCCTTTTGACACGCGAGGCACTTCATATCAATAAATTGTTTTGTGGTGCACCCATAATAACGCCAAAGCATACCTCATGCCATACATAGTTTTTATATATTTACGGTAATCTCATACTTCCCTTCATTTTTTCATAAATATCTCTCGCTTTGTCGATGATCACGACGAGCGGAATGTATGGGATGATCCTCTTATGATTTGTTTTTTCACAGATCCCTAAGCAATGACAAAATTTTCGACGGATGCATGCCAACTGTCCATTCGCCGGATTTTTCTCAAGATTTTGTATGAGTTCCTCACCGAGAATTGCATTGTATTTCATATATTATTGGTAGATGCCTTATACTATCTCGGCATGTACTCAGATGATTGAATTCCAAAATTTGTAGCAAATTCCTTAACGAATCGCTGAAGGAACTGCTTGAGCAATTCCTAAAGGAACTGTTGGGACAACTTCTGAAAAAATCCATGCAACAACAAGAAGAAATCCCTTCTGAAATTTCTGAAGTAATTCTAAGAATATTGAAGAAGTCTCAAAATGTATTTCCAAATGTATCGATGAAGAAATTTCAGAAGGAATTTAAAAAAAATTGATGAAAATTGTAAATGAATTCCTGAAAGAATTTCTAAAAAAAATAGGAATGTATTTAGAATCCATAAATGAATTTTCAGAAGAAATTCCGAGAGGAATACCTGAAGAAACACCTGGAAACCCCTGCTGGAATACCCTAGAAATCCTAGAGAAGCCCCCCAATAAAAATCTAATACAATTTCTAAATGAGTTCTTAGAGTTATCTATATAGAAATTCCAAAAAATCTGGGGGAATTTCTAAGAAAATATATAGAGGAATACCCGGCAGAATATCTGTGATTTTCTGCAGGAATCTATGCAAGAATGTTTTCCAGCCTTTCCGCAAGAATCCTGAAAAGAATCTCTGAAAGAATCTGTATAAAAATTTTGGAAGGAATTCTTGGAGGATTTCTGATAACTTTCTTAAGAAATCCCTTAAGAAACTTCGGAAACAAATGTTTTGAAGGAATATCTAAAGGAGTGTGAATTCCCTTAATAATCTCTTGTGGAATATTCAAAATAATTTTTAGGAAAAAATCTTGTGAAAGTTTCTGTGAAAATTGTGGAAGACTTCTGATTTTTGGATTCTTAATGTTCCGTGAATCATTATCTAAAACAAACACATCTGGTATTTTTGAGAAAGTTCATGTAAGGTTTTTTGATGATTGCTATGAAAAATTTCTGGAGAAATCCCTATGGAAAAAATAAAGAAATTCGTAGATGAATTATTGGAACAATGCAAGATTTCATGGAAAATATTATTGAAATATTTTTTAAAAGAACCCATGCAACATTTTTGAAGCTATCCGTGCCAGACTTCCTTAACGGGTTTTTGGAGAAATTTCTGGAGGACATTCCTAATTCTAAAGGAATACCAAGAAATAATTTCTTACTGAATTACTTTTGGATTTCCTGGATGTTTTTTAAGTAAATCTACGAGTAGTTTCCAAAGGAGTTCCTGAAGGAACTTCTCAAAGAATCCATGCGAGATTTTTTCGGGAACTTGTGAAAGATTTTCAGCAAGGCTCAATAAAAGAATTATCGAAAAATATGTGGAAGTTTTTTTCAAAGTAATCCTTGAAGAAATTTGTGTAGAAATCTCTTGAAGAAAATCTGGAGATATTTCTGCAGAAATGTTTAGTTCAATTTATAATGAGAGCCGTGGAAGGTCTTCTAAAAAAATTGCTCGTAAAATTTGTGAGGGAGTCCCTGCGGCAGTTTGTATAGGAATCTCTGCAGAAAATTCTTGAAACGATCTCACCATTTTGTAAAAAGAGTCTCTGGAGGAATTTCTAAAGAAATCTCAGGAAGATTTTCAGACAGAAATTCAGATATAAAAAGATCCCTGGAGCAATTTCCAAAGGAAACTCCGGAGGAAGTTTTGGAATAAATCCTTGGAAGATCGATGAGAAAATTTTTAAAAATTTTTTCCGAGATATTTTTGGGAACAAAATCTGGGAAAGTCCCAAAAATATAGAGTAAATCTTCCTGGAGGAATTTCTACGAAAAATCATACACAACTGTCTTACACAGTTGTGAAACTTCTGGAGGAATCCTTAGTGGAATTTCCGGGGAAACTGGAAGCTGATATGGGAATTTTTGACGAATTGGAAAAAAATTCAAAGTAACCCCAGTAAAATTGTTTAAAGGAATTTATAAAACATTTTCTGAAAAACTCTGGCATAGTTTCTGAAGGCATAACTGATTTTTTTTAAAGAAATTTGTGGAGTAGTTTCTGAATAAATATTTAAAGAAATTCCTGAAGGAATCTCTGAACGAATTTATTAAAGAATCCCTGGAGGGATTTCTGCTAAAGTTAATGCATTATTTTTTGAAATAAAAAACTGGAGGAATTTCAGAAGTAAATTTTGAAAGATGCTCTGGAATTTGTAGAATGAGACGAAATTCTAAACAAATTATCGAATGAATCCATGGAATATTTTTTAAAGTATACGTGATGGAATTTTTGGCCGAATACTCGGTCGAATTTCCGAAAAAAAACTTTTGTAGGAAGATTTTTCAAGAAGAATTTCTGAAAAACTCTCTAAACGAATGCTCAGAGAAATTTCTGAATAAATTCTGAAGTAGAGGTTCCAACCCGGGATATTCCGGGACAAAAAATCCCGGGATCTTGAAAAATTCGGGATTTCCCGAATCCCGGGATAAAATTTTTCACCGTCCCGAAAATCCCGGGATTCCCGAAACACACATTTCTTACACATTTTTTTTCGCTTTGATTTGAATTTGGAGAGTCTCTGAATTCAAGATTATTTTTTTCGAAAATCGCCTTCAACAAAAAATTACGATAATGTTACATAAACCACTTCATCTGTGTGTGGACATCAAAACTCGTTGGAACTCGACTGAAACGATGCTGGAGCACTTTATTCACGGTTGTGAATGCATCAAGGAGAACTTTTTTCGAAACAGGCCTTTCTAGACTTATGTTGGACAATGATTTTGAAATTGCAAAAAAAACCTTCAGGAAGCTCTTCGGCCAATCAGACTCGCTTCGGAAGCATTGGAAAGACGAGTTTACTGTCTGCGGAAGGCAGCTTGAGTTTCTTGTATTCGATAAGTAACTCCAAAGTTGGAAACGACCTCTTCCATGCAATCATGAAGAGAATCAACAAACGGCGCCAAAAGGAAATAATAACAGCGATAAAGTTCCTGCAAGGTCTTCCGTCGTCAACGCAAGTGCCAGCAGAACTGGAAAGCTCATCGAAAACTCAAATGTTCATCAAGGAACTGAGATGAGAGTTCGATTGTTACGAGACTGCCAAAGACAGACCGATGCTGCCGAGTTGAATGCTGGATTGTCCTTATGCATAACACCATCGAACATGCGTAAATAACAGGAATCGGCTATAAAGTAATATGCCAACCCGTCTTAGACTGATTCGGTAATGATTGATTTTTCAAAAGTAATTGCGAAAGAGCTGTCACTTTTTGAGCTACATGGTAAGTTGAGCCCGTAAAAACGAACTCCGGAAATCTGTTCTAAAAAGCAACCCTCACTGTCCGATGAAATCATAATTAACATTTGCTTCTTGAAGTTGTATTTTCAGAGAACGAATTAAAATTGATAAGACCAGTTACTTGATTTGAACCACTGATTTTTTTTAATTGATGAATAAAACATATTCCTGATCGCAAATATGCGTTTTAAGCACATTGAAAAATTTCCCGGGATCCCGGGATTTCCCGGGACAAGCAACAAATTTTATCCCGAATCCCGGGACAACCAAAATGGTCGGGAAATGGAACCTCTATTCTGAAGTAATCTCTGGGAGAATTTCTCAAACAATCTCTGAAATGATTTGTGTAAAATCATGGAGGAAAAAACTGTCTTTTGAATCAACCATACATATTTTTGGAGACAAAATAATTCGATCGTAACAAGCTAGAGAAATAGTGGTTTATTCGTCATTTGGCGGAAAATACTAATATACACCAAAAACTCCGAGCCTTTTTTCGAAACCCAGTTTTCATGTAGGTTTTTGGTACCGTAAAATGGGGTAAATTTGATAGTTTTTCAGCAAATTTTCTCAATATTTTTCCATGTAACAGTATTTCCACGAGTTTTATATTTTTAAAACAAGTACTGGGGTATCAGTTATCAATTGCAATTGAAAGCTTCGATAATCTAAAAAAATTTGGGTAACTTTCAGTTTTTCATATGAGCGAGAATCAGATTTTAATTTTGGGGTAACTTTGATAATGCCCTGAAAAACACATCAAATCTTAAAAAATAATCACAGATTGAAATCTTAGGAGAATGAACATGATGAGAGAAGGCGTGTGGAATATATCAGTAGTATTTTTATATCAAAGCATTGATTTTTTTTTACTAAATTCAACATATAAAAAATAGTTTGTGGAGTACTGAGTAGAAAACACAATGAATTTAGCTATCTAAAATCATTATCTTTGTAATAATATACACTCCCGATCAAAAGTTTAGGGTCAACCCCTCAAAAACATGTCATTTTTTTAGCCCCATATCTCCGTCAATTTTCGTCCGATTTCAAAACCCTAGGTCTCATTCAAAAGATAATAAGTCAAGGAAACTTTGAACATGATTTAAAAGAAACGTTTTCAAAAAATTTAGTATGTAAACTTAACTTAAAGTTGCCAAATTTTCTAAAAAAAATGATATAAACTTACAGCAGTGTCGCTGGAAATTGGGTCGATCAAATTTTAAGATGAGAGCGGTAATAGAACCCATTTTCTATTAGCTTTCAACTGCTTTTTACAGAGCTTAGCTAAAAAATCTAGAAAAAAAGTTATTAAGTAAATTAACTCTTCATGTCATCGACCAAAAGTTTGGGGTCACCGCTCAATATGATGTATCAGCCAAAAGTTTGGGGTCACTTTCGTTAAACATGGAAAAGTGATTTGGTGATATCTTCGTCATCTATAGTTCAATTTTAATTCTTTTTGGCTTACATCATAGATAATTAACTAAATTTACGTTTGATGTCTTTAACTTAAAGTATTTAACGATTTTTGTCTATAAAAATGTTATGTAAAGTTAACACATTTCACCACACTTCAAAAAATGAGGCAACTTTATGTTAAGTTTTAGTATGTAAATTTCGACAAATATGTGGGGTTCAATGCCCATGCAGTAAGTATCATTCATTTTGTTTCAAATAAGCCAAGAAGAGGTAAAATTGAATGAAAGATAAGAAAGATATCAAAAAATCACTTTTCCATGTTTTACATAGTGGCCCCAAACTTTTGGACGATACATCATTTTGAGGGGTGACCCCAAACTTTTGGCCGATGACATGAAGAGTTAATTTATTTAATAACTTTTTTTTCTAGATTTTTTAGCTAAGTTCTGTAAAAAGCAGTTGAAAGCTAATAAAAAATGGGTTATATTACCGCTCTCATCTTAAAATTTGGTCGACCCACTTTCCAGCGACACTGCCGTATGTTCATATTAGTTTTTTAGAAAATTTGGTAACTTTGGGTTAAGTTTACATACATTTTTTTTTTGAAAAAGTTTCTTTTAAATCATGTTCAAAGATTCCTTGACTTATTATCTTTTGAATGAGACCTAGAGTTTTGAAATCGGACGCAAATTGGCGAAGATATGGGCCAAAAAAATTACATGTTTTTAAGGGGGTGACCCCAAACCAGAGATGCCAAATGTACAGATTTTTCTGTATTATACAGATTTTTGACCTTCCATACAGACCAGATACAGAGTACAGAAAAATACATATTTTTGAAAGGCGATACAAATTTCTACAGAAAGCATAACATTTGAAGTCATTTTCAATGAATTTAATGAAAACTGTTTTTGAAAAATAAATACCAGTAAAAATTAAAAATCGTCAAAAAGTAGTACATTTTCGTTAGTTTTTATTGAAATCTAGGACCCCCGTTGTCTGCAATACCCTCAAACACGGCGATACAGAAAAATCTGTATTGATACAGATTTTTGATGAAAATAATCTGGCATCTCTGCCCCAAACTTTTGATCGGGAGTGTATGCTTAACGGTACATCAACATATGATTACATGTTATTCATGGTGAGTTTTCCTTTTTTGGGTAGTTTTTGAATGTTTTATTAACAAATTTTGAACAACACAGATTTATCTACATGAAATTACAAGGGCATTGCATAGTTTTAGTCGATTATTCAATGTACGGAGATTTTCGTCCCAATTTACAAAATTGCTTCCATTTCTTAAAAACACACTTCGTTGAGATATTCAAGACCAGATTTGGAATCTACTATGATGAATCCATCGAGAATAGAGTCCATTCATTGAAAAAATAGTTGAAATGAAGTCGTATAGCAGATTGTTAGAAGAGGTTGACAAATGACAAAAATATCGATAATTTTAAATTTTAGCCCAAATAGTTGTAGGTATATAAACTAGATTTTATTGAAAATACGTCTAAGATGAACTTTCATATGTATAGTATTGATCTACGTTTGCCTTTCTTAACTGGTTGAAGGAATCATAATTATAAGATAAACTATACAGTGCCAGTCGCACTATCAAAGTTACCCGCATTATCAAAGATACCCCGTTTTACGGTACCTATACTATTTTAAAACGCTTGGACAAATTTAGGATCAGAGTGTTAAAAGATAAGAGATTCAAAATTCAGCATACAGTATGCGGCAGGAAAAAATGCGTAAGTGTTTTTCAACTTCCAACCTCGTTTTCGTCCATTTGACGTTAACAAATCTATGTTTCAACGTTCCATGATCTCTAATAGGCTAGTTTTCTGAAAAGTTAATTGAAAATTTTCCCATTTTGGTCATTAACCTTTACAGAACAGTGCCTGAAGCTGAAGACTATCAGAATTTTCAAACCGTAGAAAAGCACACAGGTCGCAAAGTTTCGTATCTGATAAAATAAAATGTTTAATTTTCTCTACAGTATCATCAAATATATGTTCTTATTTCATCTAGTATGTGAAACTACATGGCTCTGGATCAGTGGGGTCTGGTTGTTCATCGAATTTAAGCTAATTTTGTTACTGTTATAGTCATTTTGTTTAATGACCATTGGGCGGGCAGTTTATTGATACCCGCACATAAGGCTTACATTATCACATGTTAAACATCAAATATGTTCATTTTTATTTTTCAGTGCTAGAATATAGACATTGACTGATACACTGTCATGAAAAAATAGTCATATATATCCCATATTTAGCGTGTAATAGTCCCTTGAACTTTTCGCATTTTTTCCTGCCGCACCCTGTACATTGAGTCATTCTTAAAGCCACTCAATCCCCATTATAGTTCAAATTTAGCTTCAATGTTTCATCAGATTTATTGTGGGTTTTTACAATTATTTCTAGTTTCTAAATTTTATTTCCTTCTTCATCTTCATGCTAACGTTCATCACTTATTCATTCCACACTTCCCTGAATCCATCATTCAAGCCCAAACACTCCTGGATCAGGATCATCAGAGGAAAGCTCTTAATTTCCCATCCTTATCGGATTTATTAACACATTTTTACACCACCCAACATCAAACGCTCATCTTTTTGTGAGCAAATCATTACAGAGCTCAAGTACACGGCAATAAATTATCACCCGACGAACGTATCTCCTAAGCAATCATCCACACAATTAAATCCTCTATAATCTTAATCTACCCATTCCTTCCCTGCACTCCGGCTCACCACCGACCATCGTTCAAGGCTTATCCGATTCCCGAGAATCCCTCTCTCGAATATAAAAAATCATGATCGAATTAAATTTTCATAGATTTTCATTATCCGCGCACTGAAGCACCTATCTTTACTCTTGTTCCATTCAATTGCATCGCCTGCTCTCATCATTCGCCTTTCGAGATGTTCTTTTTACTTCACGGATCCCCCCATTACATAGGTATAGGTAGTGCTGGAGCGTGTTTACTCTTCCTGTGCTCTCAGCTCTACAGCCACGTTCACTCGCTTCTTCTTTTTTTTTTTTTTTTTGAAACACTGGATTTCTCATCCTCATTAAACGATCCTGCCTTGCGGCGGCATGGCTTCTCCGTCTCGCACCCCCCATCCCACACTCGTAAAGTTCCACCCGGCGTGGCGATGTTTGCCGCAAGCGATTCCATTTTCCGCCTCTACGTGGGACTGGGAAAAAGCGCATTTGTTCTTCGTTTATTCTCGCTCCTGTGCTGTCTCTGCTCCTGCGCTGGCTGCTGGCTGCTAGTTAAAGACTTTTGTGCCACTCTTGTAAATCTCAATTTACAGAATAATAGCAACTCGCCAGCTCCCCCAGCCTGAAACAACAGCCAAGTCGGGCCAAAACGGAAAAACTCAGGGATGGCACTGGGCGGGCGCACGGTGGGCATGGGAAAGTTTGGTCGGAGCAGTAGCGCAAGGAAATTGTGGGATTATTTCCTTCTTTGTGTTTGGCTGCTACGAAATGAATTGATAGACCAAGGCGAGCGCGAAACCAAATGAATATTGAATCTTCAGCTCGAATGTGTCTTGAATCTAAAAGTATCCTTGAAGGGAAAAAGTATTCTTTAGTTTCGTTTTCCCCTACGTGGAAGTATTGTTTAGTATCATCCCGTTAAAATTGCTTTTATGGAAAGAGTTTTTTTTCTTCAAAGAATTGCAATATTTTATATAATAACTTTTTTCTCTGTCGCTTTATCAAAATGAACTGTTTTTTCCCTAGGACATATGGTGCAATTTAACCAATACTAAACTGCTAGTATTTTGAAGGAACTGGTTTAAACATATTGGAAAGGCTAAATGGCGAATAATTATAATTATAATTATTATAATCAATATCGGATATAATTGTGAAGTAATTTCATGGGCATCCTCTGTCAACATTTCTGGAGGAATGTCTAAATAAACTACATTGAGAAAATTCTGATGGAATTCAGCATAAGAATCTTATGAGAAATTTTTAAAAGAATTCTTGGAGAAATTTCATTATAAAACTTCTAAAGGTTTCTCTGATGGTATATTTGGAGGAAATTCTGGAACGATTTTCAAGAAAATACGTGAAGGAATAACCGGAGGAATTCCTGAAATGAACTCTTTAGAGAGCGTCCATTAATTACGTAGAGCAAAAATTGTTCATTTTAAGACCCCCCCCCCACCCCCATATGTCACACTTTTTGTATGAGACCTCTGAAAGTTTTGTATGGGTCGTCACACTTTGCCGAACCCCCCTCCCCTTAAAAGCGTGACGTAATTTATGGACGTTCCCTTAACCATTTTTGCAGTAAGATCTGTAAGAATTTCTACAGAAATCTCTTGAAAAATGACAAAGTCTATGGATGAACTTCCAGTGGAATTCCTCTAAAGGATCTGCTGAAAGAATTTCTACGGGAATTTTCAATAGTATCGACCTGTTAGAATTCCTGAACATTTTTTTATCTATAAAAAACACAGGAAACATTTTTTAAAGAATCATCGAGAAAATTTTTGAAAAAATCCACGGGAAATACCTTGAAAACAAATCACAGCAATACTCAAGAAAGATTGTCTAAATAGGAATGCTTGAAGGAACGCTGAAGAAATTTCGGACAGTATACTTGCAAGATTTGTAGAAGTCTTTTCTGAAAAAATCCGTTGCAGGTTTTCTAAAACACTGCCTGGTGGAATTGCGAAAGGAATCCATGGTTTAAATTTCGAAATAATTCATAAAGAAGTTTCTGGAAGAATCTATGAACAACTTTTTTAATGATTCGATGGAGGGGTTTTAGGACATTTCCCCGAATTCCACTACCCCGAATGCCACTACCCCGAATGACCCATTACTCCGAATGGCCCATAACTCCGAATAATTTATCCGCAAGCCTATCTGGAGACTGCTCTGGGTCACTAACGGTGCTCCAAGTGGTTGGCCATATTTTCAACAAAGATTTTACTTCTTTGCGGATATGTTGTTCTTTCTAGCTGTACTATTGAGGCGCTTTTTGACATTCCAACTGCTAATGTGATCATCATAGGGTAAAAAATATAATTTGGACATGTATGTAATTTGGACATCCACGGCGAAGTATGCCTTTTTCCGGAGAGCTTATAAAAGTAGATACTTCTCAATATCGATTATTGGATCAAATAGACCCTATTTTAATGACTTACGTTGAAAATACGCTTAACAATTACGAATTCACTTCAAAATTATCAAAAATGTAAAATATTTCACTAAAACCCCTCAAATGCAAAGGTATGCAAGACGACATACGCTTCACAGTCACATACAATATTCACCCCAAAATCGTTAAAATAATAATTGTAAGAAATTTAAATGCCTTATTGCAATGAAAAATGTTCAATAAAGAAGCATTAGGCAGCCAATCTCTTAACATTCACCTAGAACGCTTAAAATAGGAGCTGTCCAAAATACATTGCAGTTTTTTACTGGTAATATATTTTGGTCATCTGACGAACTACTTGGGGATGCTATGCGATTGCATACTTGGAGGCGTATTCTGTGGGTCTGGCGATATTTCCTCGATTTTAACAAAAACTGTAATAGTTATCAAAATAGATGCCTGTTAAGCGGAGAAATTTGATTATTTGCAAGAAAATATTAGTTAATTTATGCTACTACCATGATTTATCAGTATTGATTGAGAACATTGAGATAATTGCCCTGTCCAAATTATATATACCTGAGGGTGTCCAAAACATATATTCGGTGTCCAAAATGCAATTCTTACAGGCGAGTGAAAATTGTGATTTTCTTAGCTTAAAATGCTTTCGTTAAGGTTTTTGTCACCAGGAACGCAAAGTACAATCATATTATAAGCGTTTAGTAACTTTTCAAAATAATCAATTGCTTTCTAAGGAAGCTAGGGGACGATTTTTCCAACGTTGTCCTCAGCCTGTCCAAAATACATGAATTACCCTATGTATCCTTCTTTCAAAAATAGGCTATTCTTTCTAGTTATTTTTTCAAGAAATTTGTTAGCGTTTCAACTGGTAAAACATTTATCAGATATTTGTCCTTGTTTTAATCATAGGCCATTCTTTCAAGGTGTACTGTCATATAGAATAGTGACCACTAGTTCATTATTCTTATTATTCATTATTATTCATCGTTCATATGATCTGAAACCAATAGTTCGATAATGATATTTTCTTTTGGCTTTTGGCTGTTCTTTTAATTATATTGGGCAAAATTTTTACAAAGCGTTCGAGGATTTGAATATATTTTCTTCTAACGGTTTCGGTTCTCAAAGAGGCAGAATTTTATCAACCAAACTAGTTCATTCCGGGATTAACGGCATGGCTTTACTTCATGTAAGTAAATAGACAAAATGAGTCATTCAGGGAAATGGAATTCGGGGAAATGGGTCATTCGGGGTAATGGAATTCGGGGTAATGTCATTCGAGGTAATGAAATTCGGTGAAATGTCATAGGTCCCATGGAGGAATTTTGGAAGATTTTTCTTGAATAAAAAAATGTTTGGTGGATTCTCCAGAAAAAATGAAGGAACTAATAGGGGATTTTCTTTGGTGAAATTTCTAAAGGAATTCTAGAGGATTCCTGGAGAACTTTCTAAAAAAAATCACTTAGAAGATTTGGAGCAAACTATAAAGGTTTTATGAACGAATTATTGGAGTAATTTATGGAGGAATTTGTGAATTGTTTTCTGAAGAAATCCATGGAAGATTTTCTATTGGACTCATCGGATATGTTTCTGGAAGAGAATCAAGAAACATAGAAATGAAAAGAGAATACAGTAAGGACCCGATTTTGTCAGCCCAATTTTGCGACAAACTTTTTGCTCTCATTATCTCACAGTCAAATTTTAATTAATTTATTATTGCTTATCATCAACCTACAACTGAGATGCAGAACATACAGGGATAAAAAGTTTGAAAAACTGTTTAAGTTTTTGCAGAGAGCAAAACATGTGTTCCGAAAGGGGCTGACAAAATCGGGTCACTTATGTACTATCTTCGGCAAAGTTGTTGCAAGTTGAGTCCTCTATTAAGGAAAAATGGGAATATTCGTATTTGAGACTTCATTGCCAACCTAGAACATCCTGAACACCATAAAGTTAGGAGAAACGAACTAATTGATATACCATTTGTTCTTAAAGCTGAATTTGGATATGGGCTACGTTCATGTGTATTCATATGAACTTCATCAAGAATATAAAAAGGTGTTTAATATTCTAGGATGTTCTAGGTGTTCCAAACTGTTGTGAAGTCCTGTAAATCTACAAGAATATAAATTTATGA
This sequence comes from Aedes albopictus, assembly GCF_035046485.1. NCBI lineage: Eukaryota > Metazoa > Arthropoda > Insecta > Diptera > Culicidae > Aedes > Aedes albopictus. The sequence continues at coordinate 368,867,694 of NC_085137.1, forward strand.
GTTTTTGTCATACATAATAATGACAAAAGCTTCACGGATCTACAAAAGCTTCACGTGAAGCTTTTGAAATCTACAATGTCATTTATAGACACTATGTGGATATTCTAGGTCAGCCAAACTACCGTGGAGCTCAGAACTTCAGGTCTACACTCATAACAGTAGTTATATCTGTTATACTAAGTAACGTTCAATAATTATAATCAACTGCGGTTACTGAACCAACTTGAAGTCTACTAGAAATTATTATAAACCTTTAGGACATTCAGGGTCGTCTTAACTGTCCTATAATAAAGTCCTTCAAATCAAAAATAATAACTTTATGCGTTTTCGCCATACATAATAGCAATGCATAATGTGCTGGGATTCGCAAAGTTCTTGAAATCTACAATGTCATTTAAAATCACTTTAGGTATATACAAGGACAGTCAAACTACCTTGGAGGTTAAAACTTCTGATCTACATTCGTAACAGCAGCCATATCTGCTATACTGACCAATCTGAAGTCTACTTGATATCATTAAAAACCTTTGGGACATTCGGGGTCGTCCAAACTGTCCTATAATGAAGACTTTCAAATCCTCAAATAACTTCATGTGTTTTGCCATGAATTAAGCTTGCATAATCTGCTGTGATCCGTGAAGCTCTTGAAATCTCAAATGTCATCTAGAGACGCGTTAGGGATATTCCAGCTCAGTCTAACTACCTTGGAGTTTGGAACTTCAGGTCTACATTCGTATCAGTAGCCATATCATATACTGAGAAACGTTGCATAATCAACTGCGGTTGCTGGACCAACCTGACGTCTACTATATATTATTATGAACCTTTGAGACATTAGGTGGACGACTCCTAAACTGTCCTGAAGTTTAGTATTGATAGTACAGTAGTTATTCTCACAATGAACAGTAACATTATATATCCAACTGTAATCTGTAATCTCCCCGGCATTTATCTTGGAATTCCTGAGATTTCACGAGATATTCCAGATCAACCTGTTACCGTACGGTAACTCTAGTTAGATTAATGAACATCTGATGTGGGTCGTAGGATCATAATAGGGGCTGTCTATAAACCACGTGGCCATTTTTTTGGGACTTCTCAACCCCCTCACCCCCCCGCGTGGTCATTAATCCATACAAAATTTTTTATTCGTCCATACAAAATGGTCATTCACCGAACCCCCTCCTCATGACCACGTGGTTTATGGACAGCCCCATATTCATAATCAACGTTCAATTTGAGTGGATAAGGCGACATAACGATTGCCAAAATTAAAACACATGGGGTGGTGTAAGCTACTCGTCACTAGCTGCGGTCCAAACAACGGATATACCAAAACGCCGAATGAGGAGAAAAAGAAAAATGCAATCGGGATGGTAACAATAGACAGTTGATCTCCGGCCCTCGGCCGAAGAAGACACAGTGACACGCGGAATAACATCGCAGAACGGACCCCCCCCCCCCCTTATTAGTGGGGCGGCCGAAATAAAGTGAACGGCTGTCGTAAAGCCGAAACAGTTTCGTGTGAGCGATTTCTACACTACCCACCATCTCTGGTGGCCTCAAGTTCTCGGTGCCACGGTACGATCGACCGGTCATTGGTCGACTTTCCGGAGCTAACCAAAAAGCGGTGCCCAGTGCGGATTCCCAGAGTTCCGAACGTTTAACACCTCCGTATACCTCACGACCATCCACGAGGCGGTACCTGAAGGACAAACTATTACAGCCCTGGCCTCAAGGAACTATGGGCCTTTTAAGTCTGTGGATGGGACCCATCGTGATGCCGATATGCTTCTGCGAAAAACGAAACCTGTATCAGGCCGTGTGGCCGAATCCGTGGCTCGTGTTAAGGAAGCCCTGCTTAATCTTCAACCAACGTTGCTATGCCAAGCGTCGTGTGTCCAGCTTCGACGCCCTCGGTTCCCAGTGTCGCCTCAAAGGATGCCGCCTCGAATGATGCACGCCGCATCAGAACAGACCAAGATACCATCCTCCTCCCCCTTTGGGACAATATAATAAAGTATAATAAGTAATAGGAATACCAATGTAACCACTTTTTAGGACCACCCACATCCGAAAACTTCCCCACACTTCAACGCACTGGGACCCGGGAGCTTAAGAGGCCTTCTGTGCCCACCCCGGAAGCGGCCGCGGCTCAGACCAGCTGCTTGGGGCCTAGCAACGTTTCCTTCTGCAGCGTCAAGATTCTCCCGGGGTCAAAAAGTAGTTTTAAACCAAACCAATTCGGAGACCATAGCTTCAGGTCTACACTTGTGATAATAGCTTTTGCTAGTGCGTTAAGTAGTGTTCCATCGACTATATTCACCAAAGTAGTTCGAAGAACAATAAGCGTTGTTATATACTTTTGGAATATTATGGGCCAGAGCCATTCTTACTGTTATGAAGCTTGGTTGATAAAAACAACGCTGTAATTTCGTTTGAGATAGTAACGTTACACAACTTAATAGGAGTTTTTTTAGTTTGTTTGTATTTGTGAATGCTAATTGTTCACAAGACAACTTAATAGGATCCATGAACCTCTTAACTCTCAAGGGTCATTTTATGATAGACTTGTGATAATTTAGGTAATCCAATCTTTCATGGAGTACACAACTTTATATCTACACTTGCGATGCTACCCTGCTACACTAAAAATAATACAAAATGAACCATATTTACTAGTATTCTTCAAAGACTAATAGGATTGTTCTGTGCCTTTGAAACATTTAAGGTTGTTCAAAATTTTATGAAACTCATTTTTTTTTTTGAAATTTGCGTCCCTTGTAGCCATTATTTGTGCTACAAAAAGTTACATTACCTAGTCTAACTCACCCTGATCCGTGAACTGCTGTGAAAGTCAGAGCCATTCCAAGATACCTTTGATATATTACAGGATTACTAAACTTCCTCACAACTAAGAACTTCCAGCTAAGGTAAACATATGACTAAGCCACATCTCGAGCCCAAATCTGAAGATTATGGTGGGTCGCGGCCGAGCAGACGGACTACAACCACGGACCGAGTGTTGTGGGTTTATTATAATTGTTATCAAGGCTTAATAAATAAATAGATGCAATCATTGCGATTGGTAATGTTGTGTAACTCAAAACAGCAAAAAGATATCAATACGGCTGTAGATTCCATGTGGTATATTATCCATATTGCAGGGCAGTCTGTACGATTCTGAATATCCCCAGGCTATGACATAGTCTCTGTTTGTATTCTGTGAGCTCCATTAAGTATATTAATACAACATAAATCTGTGCAGTCAAAAAGAAACATCAGTTGCTTAAAACGCTAGATTTTGAATATCATAATAGTTTGGATGACTCAGCCGATCTGATGATGTCCATTGAACATTCAGAAGATTTACTGTACATGATAGATTCCATATCATAGCTTTATATAATGAAAGAAGTTATTGTTATAACAGTAGACATGAAGATTTAAACTCAAGAACAGTTTGGGTGACCTAGAACATCCCGATTAATTTTCCAGAAGACTTACTAAATAGACATGATTACCGTTATACGCGTTGACTTCAACTCAAGAACAGTTTGGATGACCTAGGACATCCCGTCTTATCTGATACTGTCTTATAAACTTTCAGGAGAACTACTGAACATGAAAGATTGCAAATCGTAGCTTTGCGTAATGTAAGAAGATATTGTTACACGCGTAGACCTTAGGATCTAAACTCAAGAACAGTTTGGATGATCTAGGATATCCTGACTGATCTGGTACTGTCTTTTGAACTTTCAGAAGACTTATTGGATATGATAGAATTCAAATCGTAGCTTTGTATAATGAAAAAAATTACCGTTACACGCGTAGACTTTAGGATCTATACTCAAGAACAGTTTGGGTGACCTTAGGCTATCCAGGAAAAAAATATTCTGCATCATAATCTACCGTTTTCATGTTGTTGAGCACTAAAACTACAAAAATACAAAGAAAAAACTTTAAAATAACGCTTGGAAAAATATCGGCTTGAATATTTTAAACCAAATTAAGCCGAAAAAAAACCCTGAATGCCACTCTGGGGAAATTCCCCGGGGAATTGTCTAAATAATCCATGTAGGAATATCTGATTAAATCCGTGGAAAAAAAAACTGAATGAGCCGGGTTTTGGAAAAAAATAATTGGAATAAAATGTGACCAACACTTTCTTTATTTTCTATTCAAATTTTTCGAAGGTTTTCTTAAGACATACGCAGAAATTCTTATGAAACCGTAGTATAAATTTTTGAATAAATCAGTGAAACATTTTCTGAAAGAATATTAGGAGAATTTTCTGAAGGAATCTATGAAAGAATTTTTGAGGAAATATTAATGGAAGATTTCTAAGAGAATGCTTGGAGAAATTCATGAAGAAATCTATAGAAGGATTTCTTTAGAATACCCTGAAGAATTTGTGCTCTGAAGAAAATTCTGAAAAAAGACATCTGAAACAATTCTTTTAACAATGCAAGGAATATTTTCTGCGAAAATCTCTGGATACATTTTTGCAAGATCCGTTAAATACTAATATACTAAAAAAGAGGTATCTTCATCCATGGAGCAATATCGGAGAGAATGTATGGAATTCTTGAATAAACTTCTGGAGGAATCTCTAGAAGAATTTCTGTAAAGATTCCAAAAGAAATTTCTGAACGAATTCTTGGATATTTTTTGATAAATCTCGAGAAACACGTGGGAGATTTTCAAATCCCTGAAATAATTTCTCAAGAAAACTTTGAAGGAATTTATGGAGAAATCTATTGAAGATTTTATGAAGGAATCTCTGTACAAATTTGGAAAAGTATTTTTAAATGTATTTCTATGATAGGGTTCCCACGTTTGAATATCGTTTGTCGAAACTTCAGATATTAACAACAAACCACTCCAAAAAATGGGTAAACAAACTGCTCGTCCAGATCCCCAGAAACAGTATTTTTTCCACGTAGTCTGGCTTGAGTTCAAACCAAATTGTCGCACATTAATCTTGCATGCCACCTAGTAGATGCCTTCCCACCAATGCTCTCCATACCCCTCGTCCAAAATCATTCCGACCTTCAGCACGTCGTGTAACAGAAAAAACCCTTCCGAGCCCGGCGAAACTACAGCCACTCCGCGATGTTGTTTATTTACAGTACCCATTACAATGCTGACCTAATTTGATTCCCGTTTTCGCCATTCGCCATTCTCCTGGAGCGACCATAAAACATGAATCTCCATTTGATCGACATCGTAAAGCAGTAAGTTCCACACACTGCCACCATGTTCGTCCCTGATGTTGCTGCTGGAGATTCCGACTGTGCATATTCTAGCGATACTCAACCTGCATCCAGTACATGACTGAATAGTACCCGAGCGCAGAGCATTCTGCAATCCGGGTGGCTTGATTCGACAGACGGATAGGATGCTCCGGTTTCTAAGTCCCGAAAATGCACCGCGGTATCGTAAAAAGTGTTGAGATGTGACGTCCCAGCGAAGCAGTAGTGGAAGACAAAATTAGATTTAAACAAAAAAGTGCAGCGACGAAATAAGAGCCGAAGAAAAATGGGTTATTTGAAGCTTTAGTCGTCTGGTCCCGCAGTGCAAGGTGCGGTGTGGATGGGATGGAATACTATACCTACCAACCAACCAGCACGAAATGGGGAGAATGTCAGCTTGGATTCGCTCTGAACCAATCCTGGTATACAAAATGAACGTGATAGACACAAATTTCTTAGTATTCTTGGCTCTGAGGTACGGTTCTGTCCTCACTGAGAGATTCGTCTTATGCCCATCCACAGAGCAAACGGTCGTAATCGTTATTGCATGTGCTGTGCTGGTGAAATAGATGAACATCTGCAGGAAGAAAATTAAATAATGGAAAACATAAACAATACCGTCCTGCAGACGTAGAACGATCATATGGGTGGAGTTTTTCAAGGTGAGAGGTGGGAAGTGGCTTACTTCGCATAGATTAGCTGAAAATCAGATTGAAACAAGTTTTATAACTTTTGCTGGCTTTTTGCTCAAATTATGTTACGCCCAGTCATATTCAACTTTCACTTGTTTGAACCCAACATACCAATGGGGCGATGCACTTAAATCTATATTACCAGCACATACTTGTATCTATTGGAAAATTCAGGTGTAGGCGGTCAACCCCTTCGCAAGGAGCGGGTTGATGAGGTTTCCGGCAAGGAGAAGCGAGGAGGGGAACAATGCCCAAAATGCCAAGATGGCCAACTCATAAAATAATTCCTCAGTGTGATTTAACCATTACTATAGGTCAGGGGTTATCAGACTTTATGAATCGCGGTGCACTTTTTGGAAATAAATCGCTCCGTGGTACACATGTTTATTATTGTTAAAAAAAAGCAACCTATCAAAAAAAACTCGTATTTTTCGTAGCGACTTCAGGTGCATACACTCGTCGTTAACATTTTTTCCACACTGACTTTTGCATTATTTATCGGAGCATAGTCAAGTGGCACAGCTATTCGATCGACTTGGAATATTTCTTGCTAAGAATATTTCTAAAAAATCAAACAAGATCTTTATAAAGTCTGAGTGAAATCCAGAAAAGTTTCCCAGTAAAATTCCTTCAAGGAATTAAAATGAGAGCCTCGGGTTTTGATGACCCCTGTATAATTTTTAATACACGTTTTCCCAAGACTTTAACTGGATATCTGAAAAAATCCTTGCAAGACACTTGCAAGTTTCATTTTCAGAACTTTGGCATATTATTGTCAAGATTTTAGATAAATTCACTCCAAACGATCTTGTCAATTCCTTTGAAATTAATAAAAACGTTATCAATAGATTTCCAGGTCAACCGATTTTTGGAGCAGTGAAAGATTCCTTCTCTGGTATTAGGCAAAGACTCAGAAATATTAGCAAAATTTCTACTGAGTTATTTAACGAATTCATTGAAAATTCCTTGTAGGGTGCTTGTGAATGTCCATTACGAGTTCGTGGAAAAATATGATACTTATGATGAGAGGTTTTGTAGACTTGTTCCATGATACTTCGCGAATATCTGCCAGGGATTTTGATGGATTCAGGCCGGCGTGGGAATAAACTTACTCTCAATCCACCTTTCAATAGTTTAGCCATGGACCTCTTGTTCTAATGATTTCGAAGTAATTTTCTGAAGTGTCGCGGTGCACTTGTCATGGCTATGCGGTGCACCAAGTGTAGCGCGGTGCACGATCTGAAAACCCCTGATAGGTGAGTGGTGTCAAGCAGAGATGGGTACACTCACTTGAAAAGAGTTACATTCGCTTGGTATTTTCTTAGCTCAGAAGCATGCTATCAAAAAACAGTGTATGGAGCACTTTTACCTTGTGGTTTTATCTAAAACTTTGCCGAATACATTAAGGATCGCACACGTATACCAAAGTCGTGAGAGGGCTATGAAGGCGAGTTTCCACGAGATAAATGTAAATTTAACTCACCTCGTGGAGAGTTGCCTCCAACGCTCTGTCACGACTTTGGAATGCGTGTGCCACCCTTACTTTATTCGGAAAAGTTTGAGATAAAACCACAAGGTAAAAGTGCTCCATACACTGTTTTTTGATAGCATGCTTCTGAGATGAGAAAACAGCAAGTGAGTGTAACTCTTTCCAAGTGAGTGTTCCCATCCCTGGTGTCAAGATATAGACACAAAACTTTCTTCTATCTTACCCCATGGCAGATGGCCGTTTTACGAATCAGTTTTTGAAACCGCTGAAAATTGATGAGAATGCATTAGTTGAGTGAATATTTTTGCTGAAGTATCGAGGAAATATTGTCTAGTTGCTGTTAACACTTTGAAAGCCTAGTAAATGAGGCTATTTATCATTGAAAACCATGGAAGTTTGAAAAATGGCATTTTACTCCACTTTCCCCTACGCAGCAAGAGCATGTGAGCTCCAGTCCACTCCCCGGCAAGCCAGTCAGTGGAGATAATGGATGGAGCGTGGCTGCTGAGCGCCGTCACGCAAGAAAAGAAAGGACTGCCCGCAAATGAAGTGGCTGAGCAGCAGCTTGGCAAAATCATCGACTTTGCGTCCACCAAGTAGAACACCAGCAAGGATCTGAAAACGGCCTTGTATCGACTTCGGATGCTGATAGATGAAGCCTAGCAGGAACACGCGATACTCGCGATGTTGACTGCAGCAGCGGTGGAACCTGTGAAGGAGAAAGTGCCAAAGTTCACCCAAACGGGGGCCTTCTATTTCGCTCGTGACAAGCGTGACAAGCACTCGCAGAAGCAGGCAAGGCAGCCGTCAGATGAGAAGCTGTTTGGCGGTGCCCGAAAGGCCAGACGTATAATAACCCCGAAGGTCGGCAGCAATGCCGGTAAGTCGAACCCCAGACAGGGTTTCCGGAAAGCTAGGAAGGCCCCATAAGGTTGGCCCGTCCCGGAATGATGGGAATAAGGGGTTGCGACCGTTGGTAGGCCCTCATCAGCCGCAGAGTAGGGCGAACCAAGGGGAGGACCCTCGTCGGACTAAAGGTGGAGCGGAGTAAGAGGAAGACGAAACCGCTGGTAGCAGTGCAGGACGCCTTGGCTTGGCGCAGGAGAGAAGGAACCAAGCGTGAGAAAGACGACGCGCTCGTCATCAAGACGGAACAGTCCAAGTAATCGGACGTCTTGAAGGCGACGTACTCGTACGGGCGAGATAATCCTGGAGCTGAAGCACGATAAGGATCGCAACGGCGCCACCTACAAGAGGCTGACAGAAGAGGCCCTTGGCGCGGGAGTAGAGGTGAGGGCTCTCACACATGAGGCAACTCTGAAGGTTAAAGACCTAGACGAGGTCACCGAAGTGGAAGAGCTCATCACGGCACTGCTGCAACAGTGCGATGTATAGGTGGCTGCCGCAGCCGTTAGGCTACGGAAGAGGCCAGCAGGGACACAGATAGCTTTGGTTCAGCTACCTGTGGCGGATTTGAAAAAAAGTCCGGTAGAGTAGGGAGGATAAAGATAGGCTGGTGTGTATGTTAACTGACATTCCACGAGCCACCGGAGGTTTGCTTTAGGTGTCTGGAAGCAGGACACTAGTCGTGGGACTGCAAAGGCCCTAACAGGCGCAAACTGTGTAGGAGATGTGACGCTGAAGGCTATAAGGCACAAGGCTGCACGAGTCCACCCATCTGTATGGTCTGTACCGGGAAATCCGTGAACAGCAGACATCAAACAGGTGGTCCAAGGTGCCCGGCCTTCAAGAAAGCCGCAGTGAACAAATCACAGTACAGGTAAGGCAACTGAACCTGAACCACTGTGACGCGGCTCACCGGCAACGGCAGCTGGGTCGCGGATAGGTCAAAAAAAAAATGGCGGCGATGTGGACGACGGGTAAACAATCAGTCCATTAGTTGGTGTCTACTACCTATGAGTGCTTCATAGTCGCCAAAGTAAACGGAATCTTCTTCTGTAGCTATTATGCGCCTCCGCGGTGGCCAATCGAGCAGTTCACGCAAATGCTGGACCGCATAACGACCGTGCTAACAGGGCGAAGGCCGGTGATAATAGCGGGTGGCTTTGCTGCCTGGGCCGTGGAATGGGGACCACTCTTGAAACTGGCTAAGCGCCAGCATGCTACCGTGATGGACTCTCCAAAGCGAGTAGTCGATGTTCGTTGCTACAGGCAACGCAGCCAACCTTGAGGGTGCGATGTGCACTAGCCTCTCTCCTTAGCAATGCCTTCTTGGTGGTTCCGGAGAGACGAAGGGTTTGGCGACCATAGGAATGTGTTTAGGGGACCGAGGGGAGAGTAGTCCTGGCTTTTACTTTTGTTGTAGAAGACGGCCTTAACCCCAAACTACCCTAACTTTCCTGTTAGGGTTAGCAGCCCCTATGGTTTAGAAGAAAAACAAAAAAAGAGTAGGCTGGTCAGTGTGCCCGCTCAGCATCTACGAACCGCCAGAGACGTGCTTCAAGTGCTCCTGATAAGATTAAGAGATCTGCAGTTCCACGTACCGAGTTTCCAATCGTATGTGCTTTTGCGTCGCGTGGGTTTCTCTTGTTTTTGTTTTGTTTTGTTTTCTTTGCTTGTAGCTATTACGGCTAACTCGCAGTTTCTGAAACCTATCCCCTAACTTTCCGGAGGATCAGAATGCTGAGTTCTGTTTACAGACATTTAGTTGACTGCCACTCGGACGTTGATCAGTCCTCCCTAATCTTGGAAACTTACGTTGTTGTACTGAAGCAAGGCCCCCTTCCCTGTCACATCGGGGTTGGTTACCCGATCTTCTCTAAGGTTGCTTTAAACTTCCGCCTGGTTGGTAGGGATAGGACAGGAAAGAAGTTAATAACCTCAATGGGGTCTGTATTACACGTTGCCCAGTCTTTACCGATCGCAGTGTCTGGAATTTATTTGTTCCAGAATGTTTGAATTGTCTTTCGATCATCCATTTACACAAAATTGCCCAATATTACCCAATGACATTTTCATTTGCGCGCAAATGCTTGTTCCAAATGTATTGACTAACGATGCCCATTTTTCCCTTTTCATTTCCAGGTAAGTGCACATCGACGAAGCACATTTTTCACCGAAAGGGACATAGACCTCGGCACTACAGCTGGAGCCGAATGGCATACCGGTCCCCTCAGTAATATTTCATGCCGATAAGGAAGGATGTAAGTAAATTATTCGATTCGCGGTACGGTTGTCACGGTTCACCAAATTGGGACGCCATGTTCGGCGATAGAACGTTTCGTGTCGTTGAATGATGGTTGTTTGATGAGAGTTGATGGATGTTATTGATTGGTTTCCATCATTGGCTGGGGGAGCGTGGAACGGGTTGTGCTAGTTAAAGTCAAACATAACGATGGTTTTACTTTTTGCTTATCCAAGGAAGAAACTCCCACGTGTAACGTTAAAAATTCCATAAAAAGTAAAACATTACTGTAATGCTTCGCGCAGTTTTACTCGCTCAACATTTATTTATTCATAATCGAGTTTCCTAGCTGGATGAAACATGTATCTTCATAACTTCGGTCCCAGCACTGTGACTTCCTGTTCAACCCACTTAACTGAATGAGAAGCGAGAACGTTTCGGGCAAAGGGGAAAAAATGAAGATCAAGCTGTAACTAAAGCCAGAGCTTCCTGAAATATCCTTCAACATTTTTATAAAGTCATATGAGCTCTATGGGCCCTACAGGCTGGGAACGAAAACGGACGCGGAGAAGTAACTGTGACTCAATTGTACACTTTGGAAGAACGCTGGTGCTGAAGTGCAAAGGATGGAGCACGAGAAAAAAAAAGTACGGGAATGTGCCGGCTTGACTCCTGTGGGAGTCCTGGCCAAGTGTAGGGAAGAGCTAGTATGTCAGAAAGAGTTTGCGCCTTTGTCGGAAGCGGACATTTCGTCTTACTTGAACGTGTAGGATACAAAGTGTGAGTGCCAAGTGTTGAGGAATGATGATTTGTATCCCTGGCTGACTGCGTCTGTGGGGTCGCTCCTGTGTAGGTGGTGCTTGGAAGTAGCGATTTTTTGCAGATGTGGCAGAATAGAAGATAGTGTTGAAGTGATGAAAAGCTTGGTTCAAATATTGAAAGAATGTGTGATACGGGATGCAGTTGAAAGATTACACAAATGTTTCTTTAGAACACAGACTATTTTCTTGTTTTGTGTTGTTGTAGTCCTTCTACAAATCCACAACACGATCTTTGAGCTGCAATTTTGCTTTTCACTAATTCACAGTAAATATTGGAAACGAAAAAAAACCTTGATATGTTTACTTATTACTAATTATATTGATACCTTCTGCATTTACAAAAATTGATAAATAAGCTATCTGCCCGACGTTTCGACACTGGATTGGTGTCGAAACGTCGGGCAGATACGGTAGTGAACCACTTGGGCAGCGGCCGGTATTTTGGGCACTCTTTGCTATAACTCAGTCGATTCCAAACCAATTGAGTTGAAATTTTGTTCACGGCTAGATACTATACGTATCTCATCGCGTTCCAAAAATTGTGTCTATTGTTTAAAAATTGACTGAGTTATAGCAGAAAAGTGCTCAAAATAGGACCCCTGCCGAGATGGTTCCACTTCCCTAGCTTAAATTTCGTTCAATACAATAAAGACTGCGTTGCCGAAAATCATAAGATTAAACCTTACAGTCGATCGATCACCAGGATAAATAATTATATTAAGGGGATTCCCTAAAAAGTTTTAATTGCTGCGTAAGTCATGAATTTCTGTTTATTTGAAATGTTTCATGAAATAATCAAAGATTGACTTGGTGATCGCGACGTTTATTCAGAATAAACTTTAATAAGCGGTTTAAGCTGTTAAGGTAATCTCCCTATTATATTAAAAGTAGGTAATATTCAAGCAATTTCATTAAAATATTGGAGCCTCGTAGCCGTGCGGTTAGGGTCACCAAGCTTATAATCGCACCACGCTATGGGGTGAGGGTTCGATTCCCGCTTCGGGCGTTGAAACTTTTCGTGAGAATAGTTTCTTCCCCGTTACCACTGGTGCATGCTCCGTTGTCCGTTGTCTGTACAGCCGAAAGCTGAAGACGTTGTCCGTGTCTTTTTTTTTATATTGTGTGTTAGGGAATGTCCATTTCTTACGTAAGGCAATTTTCACGATTTTTCTACACCCCCCCCCCCCCTTGTAAGATTTTTTTGTATGAAAGCCCAAATATTTTTGTATGGCGATTTTCTGAACCCCCCCCTCCCCCAATAAACCCTTACGTTATTAATGGACGGCCCCTTAACGGATATATTGTTTTAACAAGAGACTTGCTAAATAAAAATATATGAAATTAAGGGACGTTTCGAGCGATAATAGGGGTATCAGAGGCGTTTTCGGAGTCTCGGAGAATGACTTAGAAGGTTTCAAGGGCCTCTAGGGGTCGCAGGGGGTTTTCAGAAGCGTTCCATGGGCTATCAGCGGCCTCAGGACTTTTCACTAGATTTCCAGGAGCGTTTCTGGGAATCTCAAGGATCCCATGGGCGTTTAAGGGAGTTTCAATGGCCATTTTGGGGTTTCAAAGGGGTATTTGAGTGGGTTTCAGTGTCAATTCAAAGGGTTTCAGGGGTATTTTAAAATCATTTAAGGGCCCTCTATCGCAGAGTTGTTTCAACGGGTGTCAGGGTTCCCATGAGTGTTTCAAGGATGTGTTTGGGGATTCCAGGGGGTTTCAGTAGCGCCTAAATTGGCGTTTCCGTCAGTTTCAGGAGGCTTCAAGAGCGTTTCAGGGTGTTTCAGGGTTGTTTCAGGGGTCTCATGGAATTTTCAGGGTTCTTTCAGTGTTTCCTTGGCATTCAACCCTCTAACACTTGGCGGAGTTGGCTCCGCCTTGGCACTTTGTATTTTTTCGTTTTCTTCATAAATGAAAACTATCATATTTACGGCTGATAATGAGGACTATTTTGCATATCTTACAATGTTTTTTAATGCTTTTGAAAGCAGATTCAATGTTATTTAAATCTTCGAAACCTTTAGATGTGGTTACTTTTAACATGTCATTGTTCATTTTGTATTAAATCGCTGTAGTTCACATATTTAAATTTCTCCCTTATCATTTTGTCACTGTAAAAAAGATTGAATGAGTTTAATACACTCAAAACTTACTTACATAAAAATTACACGCAAAATAAAACTTTCCGCGCAAAAAATTCAAAAAGATATTTAAAAATAATCACGAAGTGTCAAAATGATGTTGTCTCAAAAAATCGGTAACCCAATTACACTTTAAGGAAAAATATTAAAGTGTAGGGATGTTCAAAAACAAAAATTAGAAAAGTCTAAAACCAAAATAATATACAAAAAAGATGCAGAAGAAAACATTTTAATTCGATTTCTGAGTCGAAAAACAATATTTGGATGAAAATAGAAATTTAGGTTATTAAACGATATGAGGGGATTTCAGAGACGTTACAGTACCGATATTGCACCGATTTTGTTGCAAATATTATCACTTTACGGTTGGCTTTTCGGTCCGGATAAATTATAAGAGTGGTCATTTTATTTTATCCGACGTTTCGACCCATGTCTATCGGTTTATTTTCCCATTTTCACGCACTTAATTAATAGGTCGTAGGAAATAGAGCAATGATATCTTCTTCAAAGTTGACAGGGAATGACCAGCGCTATATTTTGACAGTTGGAGTTTTCGAATCAGTAGTGAGATACACAATTTTTTAATTGTTGAGATAGAGGGTTGACGTCTTTAGCAAATTTGTTGCATTTTTTATTCCAAACAACTTTCCTGAAGACGTCAATGTTGTAATTTTCACACCAATGGGGATAGAGGCCTGTGTTTGGAAGTTAACCCCCAAAAACATCTTGTACCGACTTTTCGAACCCTCTGAGCAGAATACCCTCTTCGAATGAGTGTAATCAGTTTCGTACCTTTTAAGTGGATAACTGACACTGAGGAAGATTACAAGTGGTAGTCGAAATACGCGTATCTGTCAAAGGATTAGCAATTAGGGCGGAATTAAAAGGTACGAAACTGATTACACTCATCCCCAAAAACATGTTTTTAAGCAAAACATACATTTGTTGAATTTTTAGAGCGTGAAAATGGGAAAATAAACTATTGTTCCATGGTTTGGGCTTTCTTCGGGGAGGTTTTAGGGGTACCGCTACGTGTTTGTCGCCGGTTGCTTGGCGTTGGGTTGTCCAGGATGTTTCAGGGTGTTTCAGGATCGTTCTACAAGTTTTCGAGGGGCTTCATGGGCTTTCAGGACGGTCCAGGGGTGTTTCAGGGGATTTCAGAGGAGTTTCATTTTATTTCAGAGGCGTTCCAAGGAGATCCCAAGGTGTTTCAACGGAAAAAATTCCACCAGCCTGAAAAAACACATCTGATATCAGGTCAAAGTCGGGATGTTGGGCCCAAATCAGACAAAATTTATAAAGCTATGTTGTGTTTGGTGGCCAAAATAAAAACATGTCAATGGCAGATTTATGCCGGGCTCTAAGTAATAAATCACGAACAAAGCTTGAACCGTTCAACAATTAGCGAGAATCGTCCAACATTAGGATGAGCTAGCTTCAAGAAGTAATCGACATTTGAATTAAAGACTTCCAACAATGTTGTTCTTTCTCTTCGAAAATGGAATTCAAAGGAATTCAAATTCATGGGAAAGTATACTAAATGAGTGGATGTAGATGTTCTCTGGAAAATTTTCAACTACTGTGAAATTATGCACGGAAAAACAAATTAAAACAAAAAATGCTAATTGTTCAACAATTAGTGAATTACCCTAGTAGGATTTTTAACATTTTTGCCTTTCTCGTACACCAAGTGTACTGGAAAGGCTATATGTTCACTCCAAAAATGACTTTTTGATAGGAGGCTCGGAGGGTCGAGTCACATATACCAATCAACTCAGCTCGACGAATTGAGGTGATGTCTGTATGTGTGTATGTATGTGTGTATGTATGTGTGTGTGTATGTGTGTGTGTACAAAAAAACTCACATCACTTTTTGGCAGTAAACTTCAACCGATTTTAATGACCGACGGTTTATTCGACGCGGAATCTGGTCCCATTGTTTCCTATTGAAAATGGTTCGGATCGGTCCAGCCGTTCCGGAGTTATGGCCATTTAGGTGTTCCGGAACGGTACCCCAGGAAGGGACCAGATATGAAAATGCATCAAACCTATGCATGCGACACATCAAACCACAGCATTTTCGATAACCTGATGAGCGGTAAGCAGAAAAATAGTCTAAGACCATATCTGAACCGGTAGTGTTCCGGAACCGGTTCCGGGTGTCCCGCTGGAAGTGGCCAAATATACAATTGTACCAAACCCATGCAAGCGACACATCAAACCGCGACATTTTCGATGACCTGATGGACAATGAGCAGGAAAATCATCTCAGACCATATCTGAACCGGTAGTGTTCCGGAACCGGTTCTAGGCGTTCCACTGGAAGTGGTCAAAAATACAATTGAACCAAATCCATGCATGCGACACATCAAACCACGGCATTTTCGATGACCTGATGGACAATGAGCAGGAAAACCATCTCAGACCATATCTGAACCGGTAGTGTTCCGGAACCGGTTCTAGTCGTCCCGCTGGAAGTGGCCAAATATACAATTGAACCAAACCCATACATGCGACACATCAAACCACGGCATTTTCGATGACCTGATGGACAATGAGCAGGAAAACCATCTCAGACCATATCTGAACCAGTAGTGTTCCGGAACCCGTTCCGGGGTTCCCGCCGAAGTGGTTAAATCTGAAAGAGAAACAAACCCGTACATGCGTCACATCAAATAGCGGCTTTTTAGATTACCTAATGAACGGCCAGCAAGTGTTTCGGAATCGGTTTTGAGTGGCCGGAAGAGGCCAAATGTAAAAGTAAACCAAAGCCAGGCATGTGACACATCAAATCGTGGCTTTTGCGATAACCTGATGAACAGTTAGCTAGAAAATAGCCTTACGTCTCACTAAAGACAACTGGTAGTGTTCCGGATTTGGTTCTGAGAGTCCCATCGAAATTGTCAAGCCCTGCATGTGACACCTTCAATTTGCAGCGTTTTTAGTTAACCGATGAGCAGTTGACAAGACAATAATGTTAGGCCATATTTGGTTCAGCCGGTAGTTACCCGGAATCAGATCCGGGTAGTAAAATGTAAAATTAACCAAACCCATGGATGCGGTACATCAAATCACGAACAGTCTTGTAAACATTCGACACTTTTCACTACCGTAAACTGGGGTGTAGTTGATCAGTGGGGTGAACCTGATCACTCAATTACCCACGAGTATCGACCTTCAAGGAAGTTACCATTCCATTTTAATGTTACGTCATTGGATTGCGAATGGTTAAAATAGAACTGTTGCTTTCTTGAAAGTCGATATCCGCGGGTTATTGAGTGATCAGGTTCACCCCACTGATCAACTACACCCCAGTTTACGGTACCTTCATTTCGTTGCCGCAGTCGGATGTCAGTCGGCTTTGTTACATTCGTTCGCTATCGTTATCTCTTACCTACACACAACACGAGCAGTAGCAAGGAGAATACATTTTACTAAGGTGGCGCAGATAAACATTGCAAACCACTGGTTGTCTCTTCCATTCTTCTGGTGTTCTTATGGAACTGAAATAGTGACGTCACTATTTTAGTTGCATAAGAACACCAGAAGAGTGGAAGAGACAACCAGTGGTTTGCAATGTTTATCTGCGCCACCTTAGTAAAATGTATTCTCCTTGGAGCAGTAGAACGAAGAACAATAAACATAAGAAAGGGTCAAATCAATGTCATCTGACACGATGACATGTGTCTAATTCTAGCTTTACGCATAGATTTTCAGCAAATTCCGATTATGAATGTTAATATTAGTTTATTATTGCATGTTGCATTGAATACGACACAAGATGGGCAACATAGCTCTTATTATAGAAGAAGACAGGAATAACAAATGCCGAACCGTCTCCCGAAGCCGCTATCGTGGTGAAGTGCATTCGTTTGATATTTTTGTTTCGAACAGTAGTTTGATTGATTGTGTTGCGAATGTCGGAGACAAAGGAGGCCGAATATCGACGAAAAGGTTCAAATGACTGTGATCTCTAACAAGACTGATCATGACTTATCGACAACCTGATGGAAAAATAGGGTCAGACCACATTAGATTGCGGGTTCAGCTGTGGCTTCGGAAGTGGTTAGAAGTAAAAGTGAAGCATTCATGCGATATATCAAATCGCGGTGATTAGGTAAAATATTCTCAGACCATAATTGGGACAACCGGTAGTGTCATGGTCCATGACTCATGGAATCAGATCCGGCTATCCCACCGGAAATTACCAAATATAAAAATGAACCAAACCCATACATACGACACATCAGATCGCAGATTTTTTGATAATCTAATGAACGGTTATCAAGAAAATAGCCTTAGATCACATTAGAGACTAGCTGTTGTGTAACAGAACCAACGTTCATGTGATAAAATAAATAGTGGCTTTGTTTAATGGCCTGATAAACATTAGGTATGAACAGCAGTGACGAATAGGCCTAAGTTCTCATATATGCGAACAAAATATAGAAAAAACTAAAGCGATCTCATCAATTCGTACCATTTCAGATTCCTAAGGTGTAAATTTATAGCAGGACGGGTCAACGTTAAATGGGAAAATAAGAATTTTATCGCGTCAAAAGAAGATGGTGGCTGTTTTAAGGAATTTTGAGCTCTAAAACTACGTAAAATAAGTGTATTTGGTATGGCAAATATGTTCGGAGTCCACCAGAGTATCCAAGATAGCGGTCCAAAGTCCAAGATAATGGCCCAGTGTTCAAGTTAGTGCCTATTTTATAGGATTTTTAATTCTTGCATTATGGGCATATTTTGTATGAAAATATGTCCAGAATTCAAAATTTGTAACCAGTAAACCCAAGCTGTGCGCTGTTTTACAAGGTCTGCAATATGACTATAGTTTGAATGGGGAAGAATGCCGGTCTTCGTCCAAAACTGGTAACCATAAAATCATAAACGACATGCCAAAATTCAATACGGCGTCTATTTTATGTAATTTTAGGTGCAAAGTCCAAAAATGAATACCAGAACATCCAAGATGGTGTCTCAATGTTCAAGATGGTGGTCAGTTTAGTTGGGGTAGATATCCGGAGTCATAAAATGATGACCGGAAAATCTAAAATGACGTTTCAAAATTTTGCGGCTTCATGACACTTGTTTGGTTTGAGTTTTGGATCGTTGTCTTATATTTTCTGGATATTGGATGTTAGGCTAATATAAAATGTATCCATATTGAGTGGATTTAGCAAGCAGTTTTCATTTTGTATTTATGTCAATGTCATCAACATGTCGCTCGAGTTTTGTTGAAAGGATATTTTAAAGCACGAGAAAGGCACCATCACCGCTAGGTGGATTAATTAGGGTTTTTATTTTTATCTTTGCACCGACAAAGGCACCGGTCTTAGCTGGCTAGCCGCTAAGACTGAATGAAACTTAACACTGGACAACGGATACACGAATAATGCACCAGTGGATACGGAGAAGAACTATTCTCGCGAAAAGTTTTATTGCCCGGAGCGGGAATCGAACCCTCACTCCACAGCATGGTGAAGCTTGGCGACCCCAACCGCATGGCTACGAAGCTCGATCAGCTTCAGCGACATCACGCTCATGCTGTGTACTACAAAGGTACATTTTTATGGTGCGTGTACTAAGTACATATCGCGACCGCTCCCGGGATAATCTTGTAGGGTTTCGGTTATCTCAGAATTTAGTATAAGTTGATTTGTCCAAAAAAATTCATATATATATTTAGAAGCTTTCGTCAAGTTTTCTCAGAAACCCCCAAATAGATCTACCTAGTACGAATTTCAACTAGTTTTCTGTTCTATTTTGTTTGAATTTTTGGATAAAATCATCGCATCTTTGATCAAATTTTTAACCAACTGGGGCAAATTTGTGAAGGAAGTTTAAAGAAAAACCTGGATGTAAAAGTTAAAAATCTTTGGAACAATTAATTACATTTGTAGTAAACCCCTTGCAGACAGTCTTTGATAAATCAAAAGAATTCGTCATATTTTCTGAGGAATGTTTAATGAGTTTTGAAAAAGTTTGTTGAGCTGTGTATTTTTTTTTGTTGACACAGCTCCAACACATCACATACATTTCTGTAGGAGGTGAATTTTGCTTCACTTTCTGAGAGTGTTGTGTTTGATGTTTTTTGCATTACTCCACTATTGTATGATCATGTCAATGATCATGAATAATCACAGTCAGTTTTGAATATTCTGTAAATATTTTTACAAGTGCATCCAAGGACTTCTGCCTATATTTTATCCAGCAAATCAGTATGAACTTTATTGCACGATGGTTTTTTACTATGTTATTTTCCCTATTTTAGTTTGAGAAAAATCTTCACGGGTCACGTCATAAAGTTTCTGTATAATATATCTATGAATTTTACCACAGATTGCTTCAATGATCATATACAAATAAAAAAGAAATTTCTGATACGCCTCTAACATTTTTTCATCAAACTATACATCTCACCATTCCCATTTTATTCCACAATGGACGTCCCTCATAGCGTCATACCATCAAAACCGAAACACGATTCCACGAGCTGGATAAAGTCGACCGAAAGAAGTCATCACTCGAATACCTCCAACCATCAACATCACATCGTCCCATCGCATCGTCGAGTACTGTTGTGTACGTATGAACTTGACTTCCGACTTCATAACGTGAACACATGAAAGCGCAGGCAGACGGTAGAGAAGCGCCACTAGTTACCTAGTAGCGCACCGGGAAAAGGGAAATGTAAACGAAAATGGATATGAAAAGAAAAATATATGATGATTTTCCCTTCAGCCAGCAGATACAGTACATACCGTGAAGCCGGATGCGGACGGACGGGCAAAATAAGTGTTAGCAAACAAGCGCGCCACTGATAAAGAATGAGGAGTAAAGAAGATGCTATGAATTATGGATGAATAAATGTTCGGGGAGGACGAGGCGAGCGCCACCATCACCCGCATTGCGATGGATTAGGACTGCCTGTAGGTGGGTGGGTGGTTGAGTGATTTTCGGCTTCGAAGAAATCAGGGGGAAGTTTTTCTAATATACCTACCGAGCACCGACCGTGTTTGCGCCTAGCGCTGGTGAAGTGTATTTTGTGTGATGGAAGATTTGCTCAGATGAGAAAGATTTGCGATAGGGAATGAGGTAAAAAATGTTTACCAAATATTCAGAAATTCTTTCACGATAAGAGGAAAAATTTGTTTCTTCGTACGACGATGTGGCCTAGCAAGATGAATACTTATCCCTAATTGCATTTTTGCTTCAGCAATCGTGATGGCATGCGTCTTCTTGGGGAAGCTGCAATAAATACTTCTCTAGTGCAGCTGTTTATCATCTGTCGCACAATCTGACCATCTAGAAGAGCTAGATGGACTCAATCTTACTGGAAATTTATTTGAGCACGTACTATCCGATGTATTTCATGATGGTCTTTTCCGTTTTCTCGTGGAATGTGCAAGAAGATCCCGTCAAGGTATCTGGTCTAGTATTACATTCAAGATAAACAAATTCAAAAACTCCCTCTCGTCACACGTTGTATTTTATCCTCAAAAAAAAGCATGCAATCAGCAGAGAGAGGATGGTTCAGCAGTATGCTAGTACGAAACGTATGCGTTTCTGCACTTTAAGCTACATTTTTATCAGTAGCGTAGCATATAGGTACCTAGTGTTGTGGGCAGGGATGAGAAATGTACTGGAAAAACGGTTAACGGCTGAACATTTGACATTTTTCCACGCGAACATTACAGGCCCAGCCAAACTCAAACCCAAGTAACATTTTAAGTTATGTTCGGCTCTACAAGAGATCTTCATGACCAATTTTATAAAACTTGCAATAAAACTGAATCATACATCAAAACTTCTTGATAACCTCTTTAAGAGCATCTTCCAGCTAAGTGGACCACTCTCGGAGAGGTTTTGCAAACCGCATTAAGAGTAGCAATAAACCCGTTTCAAAACCTAGTTGAAATATTTCCCATTCTCGATTGTTTTTGTTTTTTTCTTTCAACAAAACTATGACAGCTCAAGATGCAGAGAAGCTTTTTCGATGGCACGTAAAGTTCAGGAGGATACATCATTCGTAAGTAGAAAGCGATTATTTCAAAGTAGTATTTTAGTAATTATTGTGCTGGTAGGCTTATGCGCATTCGAATTTACCATGAATATTGGGGTTGCAGAATCATAAAATTAATGCGCTTCGAAAACAGTTAATATTCACTTGGAATGAAATAAATCAATTTGGGAATTTAGTAAAACTATCCCGAATCACAAGAAAACTCAGCAGAGAGAGATTATTTATGTGAGCATGTTATGAAAATGGTTGCAAACTACCCATTCATTGCTAATTTAAGTAAAATTAGCTATTTTTCATTCACGTAAGCTAATTCTTCAATATGGCGACGACCATAATCAGCGAAAATAAAACGAAAGCAAGTTTACTTTTATGATGACCGCATTAAACCTAGTAGTGTCGTAGTTTCTGCTGTTCCACCAACAGATGTCGTTACTAATCGAACGGATCGCCATCTGTTGAGAGTTTTAACAGTTTTATTGTGGTAATAATAATTGCCAGAAGGTTTACATATCGGAAAATTTTGTTTACTCTTAAAATCTGTCTTTATGGATATCTTCAAGTATACTTTAAAACATTTTATTAATGGTTTTCATAAAAGCAGTCATAAAACTGTGAGTTTTAATTATTGCTGTAATAAAACATTATTAAAAATCAAACAAAACCAATCAGCGATGGAATTGTTACTTGGGAACTGTTCGAAAAATAAATGTCATAACATTTTTTTTCCTACAGCCTTCTTCCTCGAAACGGTTTCCAAGTGCGAGAGCGCCAGTACTCGAGCACAACGACGACAGAAATTTCTGTCTCCCCATTTTCGCATTTTTCTGCGTTTCTAACCGCTTCTAGACAAACTTCTTTACATGCATCACAAAGCTAGGAGTGTGCTCTAGCTATTTGTGCAAATCGATTTAAAATATTTGTTAGAACAAGTGAGTTATAAGCAGTTGAAAATATTTGACATTTTTAGCAATCACCCGCCTCAGCATGACTGCTCATAAATATTTTCGTGGGGAAGCAAAAACCATCAAGCATCTGCTTGACTGCCGTCGGCGCGGCGTCTGATGGTATTGGTGCTGCCTTTGTTTTGTTTTTATTTTACTGGCGGTATCGATGAACGGAAAAGAGAAAAAAGTATTTTGCCATCCCTGGTTGTGGGAAAACTTTTTAAAACAAACGGTCGAATACGATTGTTCAGTATGCTTGATTTCATCTAAGTACCTTTTCTTGATGGGATTCCTCCAGAATCAACTTCTATAATTTCTCCTTGGATTTCTCTAAAAAAATCTCTAGAGATATAGCTACTTTATCGGCGCTGCAATCTTGGGGAATCAAAACGACTGTTTTAGATTTGTCCCGACGTTTCGACTCTGTTTCGAGTCCTATTCAAATGGGAAATTCCCTTTGAAGAAGACTTGAAACAGAGTCGAAACGTCAGGACAAATCTAAAACAGTCGTTTTGATTTCCCAAGACTGCAGCGCCGATAAAGAAGCAGATCACACATATCAGTGGAACTCTCTTAAGTATCTAGAGATAAGAAAAAGAAAATCGGGTTGCCTACTGTTCATTTAAGTTCCAATAAGAACCTGCATCCTTTGACAAATACGTATTTCGACCTCAACTGTAAAGTCGTCTTCAGTGTCTTGTATTTGACTCGACTAGTAAACGACACTGAAGACGACCTTACAATTGAGGTGGAAATAGGTATCTGTCAAAGGATGCAATTTCTTAGTGGAATTAAAATAAACAGTACGTATCTCGATTATCTGTTTACTTACAGGTATTCCACTAGCACCCAGGTTCTTCGTCATTATCTAGAGATGTTTTCCAAAGGTTCATTCAAAATTCCTCTAGTGATTCTTGTTAGAATTTATCTCTACAGATAAGGAAAAAATAATAATTTATCTCAGTATTTCTGCTGCAAATCTTTTGAAGATTCTTTTAGTAACTCCTGGTAAGATTGCTCCAGGACTGCTACTGGAATCTCTCCAGGCATTTCTGGTAGGGATCGGACAGATTTTTTTTTCTGGATTTTCCGTGCAATAGGGTTTCCATCTATGTAAGCAACGGCCATTAATGATAGATTTTATTCTTGAACCTCGCCTAACGCCTTATGGTCAATTTGGTATCAATAACTAATTTATAAATTAGCCTCCAAACCAAATCCAAATCCAAGGGCCCATATAGCCGAGGCGGTAAACGCACGGGTATTCAGCATGACCATGCTGAGGGTGACGGGTTCGATTCCCGGTCGGTCCAGGATCTTTTCGTAAAGGAAATTTCCCTGACTTCCTTGGGCATAGAGTATCTTCGTGCCTGCCACACGATATACACATGCAAAATGGTCATTGGCAGAGGAAGTTCTCAGTTAAAAACTGTGGAAGTGCTCATAGAACACTAAGCTGAGAAGCAGGCTTTGTCCCAGTGAGGACGTTACGCCAAGAAGAGGAGAGGAGGAGCCTCCAAATCATGTAAAAAAATGTAAAACATCTCAAATTTTCTTAAAATTGGAATTCTGCTTCCGTCAAGCCCACGTTGATTTCTGACACAACCTCAATTCAATTCTTTGAACACACGTAGAAAGTGTACATTATTATACATGGGATGGTCAAAAATTATGAGTTGACCGTAGGTGTTTATTCAAAATATTTCAAATAAAACGTTGCGTAATTATTCGATTTCCAGTGCAATTGAGGGTGGTTATTGATAGACCACATGTTTTTGCTTCCATTTGATGAGCCATTGATAAGGGTAAGTTGGAATATCTGAAAATGTCGGCTATTTTCTGTCTGATACGATGGGAACTAACGCAATGACAAAGTAGATTTCGACCCTATTTGCTAATAAAGAATAATAACAATTTGAAGTCGCTATGCAACAAAACGATACACGAAAGTTCTGCTTACGACAAAAAGGAACAAGATACGAACATTTTCGTTAATGTTGACAGGTAATGCAATCTGACACGGCATTTTTTGAAACCCGGAATTTTCTTCGGCAAATTTGAAATTAAGACTATTACTCAAATGCTACAATATGAGACATAAAGTGAAGATACTCTTTCTTTAACTGCACTGAGTAAACACAGTTTGCAGCTTGCGTTAAAATTATCATACATATTATTTTTTTTCATGCCCAAGCAACACACATGGTTGCAAAACAGTAATGGCAGCGTATGTAAGGGTTGTACAGAAGTCACTGTGACTCACTGCGCAACCCTTACATGCGCTGCCGTCACTGTTTTGTAACCATGTGTGTTGCTTGGGGCCACTTTAAATAGACTACAGACACTAGTCTAAATTTATTTCTCGTAAATAAGTATGAGTACGAACACATTATGTATTTCAAGAATTAAGATTACCAGGAGGATAAAATGACATTTCTGATTACTGATATAAACGCTGCATAAATTTGTTCAAGAAATCTTACATTTTTTTTTGTTTCTTTTCTGTTTTTTTCTTCAATTGAATTTTGTTTTTAAAACACTTTATTCAGCTTCAGGGGTTTTCAAGAGTTCTAAGACTATCTGTTTATTATTTGTTTATTAAGCTATCTTACCAATTTTTGGCGGTTAGTTCAATTTTTTCCAGAATTTCCCAATAACTTTACCAAATATTTCTCCTGAAATTTAATCAAAATATTTCTCAGAAGGGCTGTACGAAAACTTGTAGTAATCATTGGACGAACCATGGACATGGAGGAATACCAGGAAGAATTCCTGAATAAAACTCTACATGAGTTTTCATTGGAAACTCTAGAAAAAATATTGCTGGAATCACTGAAAGAAATTATGCAAGAATCTCTGGGGAATTCCTGCATGAATATCCGGAGCAATACATGATGAAAATCCGTAAGACTATTCAACAAGCATTTTAAATGTAGCTAATGGAGTTATTCTCGCAGGAATTCCTGGAGCAGTTTATAAAGGAATACCTGAACTGCCGTCCTAGGCATAATTGTCCCATGTTATATGGAAATCCCATATAACATGGGACAACTATGCGTAGAACGGCAGTGAAGACATGCCTGCAAAAAAAGTGGAGAACCACTGGAAAAATTTCTGAAAGAATACTTGAAATAATTTTTGTAGCAATCCCTGAAAACGTTTCACAAGAAATCTCTAGAGGATTTTCACTTAAAGCATTCCTCCATAAATTTTTGAATGAATCCATGAAAAGCTTTCAAAACAAACCTTTGAAGAAATTTCAAATGATACCAATGGCAAGTTTTCTAACGAAATACCTGGAGAAATTTCTGAAGGAATTGCAAAGATATGACTTTCTGGAGGAAGGTTATGATTTTCCGGAAGGCGATGTGAGAGATTTCTTTTTTTTTTTCTGAAGGAATCTATGGAAAACTCTCCGAAAGAAACTTTGGAAGAATCCTTGTTGGGTTTTCTAAGGGAACCTCTGAATGATTTTCTATAGCAATCCTTGGATGAAATACTGAAAACCCATTGAAGGATTTCTAAGTAATCCTTAAAGCTATTTTTGCATGATAAACTATAATAATTTTTAAAGGAAACTGGAAAGTTACTACATAAATTTATTTAAGATATTCCAGGAGAATCCCTGCGAAAATTTATCAAATATGTTGAAGTATTGAGAAATAGAAGTTTCAACCTTTAGAAGGACTTTTGAAGGAATCTATGGAGGCATTTCTGAAGGTATCCTTGAAGAAAATTTCCAAATTCATCCCTACAATAATAAAAAAGTGCGGGCCCCGTGGCGTAGTGGCTACATGTTAACTTCATAAGTGGATTATCTTGGGTTCGATCCCAGCCCCAGTACATGCAATTTTTCCTTAGTTGGTCTCCAAAGTGGACGAATCCCTGCCGATTTGAAAAATCTCCTGCTCAATTGAAAATATGGGGATGACAGAAAAATTGTTGTTCCATTCCATAGATGTTTCATGGGGTTTCTGAGATTTAAATGATAGTTTAGGTCATGGCTTAGGTAGGTATGTTGGCCCTGGGTGAAAAGAGCAGCGTTAACAGAATTTAAGAGTGAGGACAGGGGAAGTTACAAAAGAAGCGTTTTAGGAACGCTGCATTTATTAGGAGTTTTTGAAGGAACTCACAAACAAGTTCTGCTGGGATTGCTCAGTAAATTACAGCTGGGAGTTCTTCCAGAATTGTTGAAAGATTTCCAAGTGAAATCAATAGAGCAATTTCAGCTGGAAATGCTTTAGAGAACCCCAGCAAGAATTCCGGGTGAAATCCTAGTATGAGTTCC
Organism: Aedes albopictus; assembly: GCF_035046485.1. Taxonomy (NCBI): domain Eukaryota; kingdom Metazoa; phylum Arthropoda; class Insecta; order Diptera; family Culicidae; genus Aedes; species Aedes albopictus. The sequence continues at coordinate 368,894,498 of NC_085137.1, forward strand.
TTAGGAATACTAGCAAGATGAGAAAACATTAAAAAAATCCTTAGTGAAATCTCTGGATAAATCTTTGAAGAAACTACAGGCAGGATTTGTTTAGGAATCCTAGGAAAATTCTCTGGAATAATTTCAGTCAAAATGTCTATAGGAATTCCATCACGCATTCCTGAAAAAAAATACATGAACATTTCTTCAAAGATTCTATTGAAATTTCTTCCTGAAAACCTGATGGAATTCTCTAATATTCTTGCAGGGATTGCTCCAGAAACTACTCCTTTGATTCATCCAGGGATTTCTTCATGAATTCCGCTTTTTTAAAAGTTGACACCAGATTTTTTTCTGTGATTTCCCAACGGTTCCTACAAGATAATCTGCTGGGATTCCTTCAGGAATTCTTCTTGCGAATCCCGGGATTCTTCAATGGATTCTTCCTAGGATTTTTAAGGCATTCCTCCGCGGATTCCACCACGGGTTTCTTCAGGAAATCCTCTTTGAATGTATGTTGGGATTCCTTCTGTGATTCCTACAGAAATTGATCCTATAGTTTTTCCAGAGATTTATCCATGGAACCCTTCAGTAATTGCTCTGAGATAATCGCGCAATTTTGTTGTTGTTGGGATTTCTCCAACAATTCCTGCTGTAGTTTCTCCATGAATTTCGTCTGCAGCCCTACGGCTGCAAATCCTCTTGCAATTATTTTAGGAATTCCTGCTCCAAGTCTGTAGCTGGGATCCCTCCAGATACTTCTGGTAGAAATTCTCCAGGAAGTGTTATTTTTGGATTTCCTATTCAGTACCTGCAGTGAATACTCCTGAAAATTCCGGAGGATTCTATAGAACCATGGTTGAACAAATTCCAACTACGAATGCCTGAGAAATCTCAGCCTGGTTTTGTAAATAGAAACAAATCTAGTAGGAGTTCCTGAACGAGTAACTTTTATGTGTACATATTGCAATAGAAACTGCTTGATTTCCAGCACGAATTCTCAAAAAAATAATAACAGCAGCATTCTTGACGCAGTACCGACAGAAGGAACATCAAGAGAATTTCCAGCAAGAATGCTAGGAGAAATCTTTAGATAAATTCTGAAGCAATCCAAGGAAAAAAAATCTGCCTGAATTTCTGGAGAAATCCTGGAGACTCTTATACGAACCATAAAAGGAACTTCTGGAGGAATGTTAACAGGTATTCTTTGAGGAATTCCTGAAGAAATCCTTCGATCAAACCGCGGAGGAATGACAAAAGGAGATCTTGCAGAAATCCATAGAGAAACCATTATAGGAGTCACAAGATTTCTGGTGGAATTCTAGCAGGCATTTCTGAAGGATTTCTAGGAGAAATTTGTGAACGAATCTTCGAAGAATTTCCGCGAGAATTCATAGGAAGAAATCTTGGAGGAACTTTATGGAGCTATCTCATGAACAACAGTAGTAGGTTCTACTAAGATTTACAAGATGAATACTTGTTTAGATTTTTCAAGCATTTCGAGCTAAGATTTTTTTCAAAAAATGCCCTTCGGAGTGCTCCAAGAGGTCCAAAAGGAATTACTAGAGAAATCCCAGCATGACTTTCTGAGTGATTCTGCCAGAAATTCCTGATTGAATCCTAGCAGGTAAACGGCAATAGGTTTTGTAGAAATTCCGTAAGATCTCTCTAGGAATTTCTTCAAAACTCCGTCTGTAGTTCCTCCAGAGATTTATCCTAGCATTCCTCCAGGAAAGATTTTGGAACTCAAGATGCAGGGCTCTGTTACAGTCAGAGCGATATTCTAAGAACAAAAATTTCTATAACAAAAACATTTTGAAATCGAACCCTAATACTCTGCATGATCCTGCTCCCGCACGCAAACCGCTTCAACTTATTGAAGAAACTTCGTTGAAACGACTTATAGATAGTGGTGTCATCAAAATATCGCGCATTTTAGTTTCTGCAGTCAAATTGTATGTGTTTGATGTACATTGTGGTGCATACTCCCGATTTTTTGAGCCATTGCATGAATTTGTATATTGTGAGGCAAGCACAATGATACATTATGCCCAGGGAGTCGAGAAAATTTTCCCGACTGGAACGGGAATTGAACCAGCCGTCTCCGGATTGGCAATCCATAGCCTTAACTGGAGGTACCCCAATGGACATCTACATGCAATTTATGCTTTGCTCCAAAACACCAATAGACCATTGACCTAGCATCTATAAACAAGGAATCTGAATCTGGGTCTGTATATTGGTCACCATCACTGATAACACCGCTGAAACAACAATCCCTAGCAATAATACCGTGCACTGCAGCAGTTCCATATCGCTTCCGGGCGGTCCGCACAGGGAAATCATTGCATTTTTCTTTACAACACCGAAGAAGACGAGATGTGATGGCGATACAGCAGCCGGGCGGACGCTTTGCGAGCTTCATATTCATATTTTTTTTTTTCGCTCCTGCTTTCTTGGGAAGATTTTTATTTATCTTTTCCGGAACCGGAACACGATACACTATACTTGCAGGCGAATTGAAAATTGAGTTTTCTTGTGTACTCTCCAGGTTGTCGCTGTGTCGTCGCATATTCGATTCGTCCCACTTCCACCGGCACTGGGTACCTACTCTGCACCTTCGGGTTCGTCAAGTTCTATAACTGCAGTGGAAGCGTTTCGTTTTTCTTAGAAGCCATTATTGCACAACACGTGCTAGTGGGTAGGAGGTGGGACCTAGCAGCCATGCAGTCAGTGTGGAAGCTGTTCGTCGACATGCAGCTACTTAACGGTAACGAAAACGAAGGACCAACAGGGCTGTTTAGGTTACCGCTTCTGTACCGGTGTGCCAACAACCATGCTTTAGATGTGAATATGGTGGAGTGAAATTCCAGCATGGGAATAGATTTTGTGAGATATGTTCCGTGCAATGGGAGCACATAGGATATTTGGAATTGATGGAATATGATTTACTTCGATGTTGGGTAATGCTTTAGTGTTGATTTTTTTTTATACCGCAGCTAAAACGGAACAATATTTTCAGCCGATAGAGAAATTCCCGGACGAATATTTGGAGAGTTTTCTGGAAAAATCTTTGCAGGATTTCCCAGCGGTATTCCTGGAGGACTGGAGACATTTTTCAAAGGGGGTTCTTGAAGAAATTCCAGGATTAATCTCTGGAAGGTTTTCCAGGAGAAATCTCTGGAGGGTTTTCCGTAGAAATCCCAGGAAAATTTCCCGGAGGAATCCCAGGAGGAATCTCTAGAGGGATTCCCGGAAAAATCTCTGGAGGGTTTCTCGAAGAATCCCTGGAGGGTTTTCCGGAGGATTACTCAGCGGAATTCCTGGAAGCTTTTCCGGAATAATCCCTGGCGGGTTCCCCGGAGGGATCTCTTAAGGGTTTCCCGTAGGAATCCCTCGAGGGTTTTCCGGAGAAATCCCTGAAGGGTTTCTCGGAGGGATCCCTGGAGGATTCCCGGAGGAATCCTTGAAAGGTTTCCCGGAGGAATCCCTGGAGGGTTCCCGGAGGAATCCCTGGAGGGTTTCCCGGAGGAATCCCTGGAGGGTTACCAGAGAATTCCTTGGAGCAATTCTCCGAGAAATCCCTATATAAATTCCCGGAGGAATTTTTTGAGGAATCTCTGGAGAAATCCTCGGAGGAATCCCTGGAACAATTTCCGGAACATTCCTCAGAATTATTTCCGAAAGAATAATTGTAGGGTTTCCTAGACAAATTCGCGAAGGGTTCTAGAGGATTTCCCGGAGATATCCTTGTAGGGTTTTCGTGTCCAATTCCTGGACGCGTTCCTAAAGGGATCCTTGGAAAGATTTATTAGAAGAACCCCTGGATTCAGTTTGACGCTTTATGTAATGCGAAATTTGTTCATAACCTTATTTGTGTGTGCCGACAAAATACATCAACTAGAATTATTACCAGCAATAAAATGATAATACAGGGTGAAAAACATATATTTTTCTTGTCAACCTATTTGAAGTTGATTAAAGCGGGTTACCACCGTATATGCAAGTTTTATTGACTTTTTTGGTTTCAAACACACACGCTAATATTTATTTTTTGGTATATTGAATAACGACGTTAAAACCAAATACCTACTATATTCAGTTTAAACAATGCTTATGATTTCAAAATCATCTAGCTCAACACAACACTTACATCCACTATTGTAGACATAAATTCTCACCAGATCATTCCGTCTAGCAAGGATGATAGATGTCCTACCCAACGAATGGAAAACAAAACAACCAACACTCCAACATTTATGAGTCATCCTCGCCCAACCATTTCACCCGGCGGACCGCCAACAAATCGTGACTCCGCAACAATCTGCGGCTTATTGATGGCAGTTTACACGACAAATTTTACTCCGCCATCCATATCGCATCGCGCTCGTCTATCATAAAACGTTCTTCTACCGGGTCTGCTCAAACATCCTCCGCAGCCGCGAATCGATCCCGCGCCGCCGAACCGCTCTGCTTGATGTCCTATGTTTGTGGGAGCAAATTGATATTTACAACAAAGTGAACGCGCCGAAGCATGTCATTTTACAACGGTAGCACTCCACGTGGCACCTCCTCCCGGCGCGGCGGCACAGATCGACTGACTGGTGGTGGGTCGTTCCGCTGTTGTCAGTAACGACCGACCGGCCCGACCGACTCTGCAAGGACGAAAACGAGACGCGCATATGGTTCCGCCGCGGTATGATTTATCGTTTGCAGACGCGCCGCACCATTTTTCCGATGGGACCGACCGCGCCCACGTTCCACGCAAAAGAATCGTAAAATTTCACCCTGAGAGAACACGTGGCAAGTGGCGACCGGTGGCACTCCCCGACAGGTAGGTAGCGGGTTTAATGGTGCGTTTGTTTATCGCCTGTTGTAGATCGATGGATGTGCTTCGAAAGGATTGGAGCGCACGATGTGTCTTGTAAAACAACTTTTGAACAAAGAAAGCAGCATGCGAAAGATTTCAACCAAATTTTGGAGAAATGTTTCAGATTCATATCAAAGTTAGGCTAAATGTGGGTCAAACCTAGGTGGGAAGGGTTTATCACAAAAACTTTGCATTTTGAAATATAAATAGTGATCGATAGCTTGGGAATCAGTACCGGAAATTGTCCTGGTTGGTCGATCCTGGAATGCCTGGGATCCAATTATTGGGCCGCCTTGGGATTGGGATTCCGTTGGATATGATTCACTGCCAACTCGGGTGGTTCGGTGTGGCACAAAATACACTCGTTTTCTATTCACAAACCATTCACCATACTCCGGAATAAACCTTATTTAAAATACACAAAACTACAAACTACATTTATTCAGTCTAACTTAAAACTTCTTCTACACAACCGTTCACATGGCTCGCTAGTTACAGAGTAACGTTCTTATGGCAAAAGGCCAACTGCTTCGCGATTATTAGTTTTTACAAAGGAATCCTTATACAATAGTTTTAGAATATTCGTGAACGCAGATTCCAGTTGGTAGCGAGGACCGTAAGCACCAACTATGGGAAACATGTTAGGGTGTCTCCAACATCCTCCCCTCCCCTGAAACAGCCGGAGTTTCAGAACTTTCCTTCGGATCTGCTGCTTCTGTTTCCCCTGAATTGGCCACCGGCAGGATACAAATTTTGGTGACAGGTCTCTTGATGAAGCCATCGGCCGTTTTGAGTGTGACAACTCTCACAACGTTGTCGTCCCCCGGATGTACAGCATGAATACGGGCCATTCTCCAGCGTGTTGGTGGCTGATTATCATCTCGGATTACCACCAGACTCCCGGTCTTGATTTCCTGTGGCGGTTGCCACCATTTGGTCCGTGCCTGCAGTTGGGTTAAATACTCGGACCTCCAACGCTTCCAGTAAAATTGCAGACACTGTTGAATCAGCTCTCGGTGTCGTAGTTTCCCTGGTGACCCCTGGTAACGCTTGCAGTGATGTGGTGACCAAAAAATGCCCTGGGGTCAAGGCCTCCAAGTCCTTCGGGTCATCAGAAAGGGGTGTTAAGGGCCTTGAGTTTAAACAACACTCCACCTGGGCTAGGAGGGTCGTCATATCCTCATACGAAACCGCTGTGTCACCTAGTACCTTCAGTAGGTGCACCTTCGTCGATCGTACGGCACTCTCCCACAAACCACCGAAGTGGGGGGCGCCGGGCGGTATAAAACTCCACTGCATTCCTTCATCTGTACACCACTTCGCTACTGTTTCGTTGTGCTCCTTGGACTGTAGGTTCTGTAGGAGTTTCTCCATGGCGTTCCTAGCCCCAACAAAATTTGTGCCGTTGTCGGAGAACAATTGGGCACACTTTCCGCGACGCGAAATAAATCGGCGCAATGCTTGGATGAAGCAAGGCGTCGAAAGATCGGTGGCTAACTCCAGGTGTACCGCCTTCGTGGAGAAGCATACAAATACTGCCACATACGCCTTCACTGCAGCTCTTCGGTATCCAGGTCGCACGTAGATCGGGCCGAAGTAATCGACCCCTGTTGTCGAAAACGGTTTTGCTGGAACCCCTCTCGGTGTAGGTAGCTCGGCCATAAATTGACGAATAGTTGCCGGCTTCGTCCGATAGCAACGCATACATTCGTGGCAGACCTGTCTCGCTACATTACGTCCCCCAAGAGGCCAAAATCGAAGCCGAACAGTGCTCAATATGAGTTGCGGTCCAGCGTGCAACAGTTTCAAATGATAATGCCGAATTATTAGTTTTGTTAGGCTATGACGAGCAGGTAGCACAATTGGGTGCTTCGCATCCTCACACTCCCCCGACTTCCCAAGTCTCCCCACTACCCGCAACAAACCATCAGGCGCGACAAATGGGCAATACCAGCGAAGGGGCGATTGTCGTGGTACACTCTCTCCCTTGCTAATGGCTTTTAGCTCTCTGCCGAAGACCTCCTCTTGTACCCGCTGTATAATTTTCGATTCGGCTTGTAGCAGCTCCGACCTTGCGTTTGCCTGCCTCCTCTCGTAGGTTGCGTAGGTATCGACGACACCAAGCAGTTTGACGAATCATAGTAGTGTAGGTTGAGAATCGTGCTATGTGTTCTTCGATGAAACTTGGATTCGTTGCTGTTGATGATAACACCACCTGCCGTCTTTCCTCCGCTAATCCGGTCGCCGAGAACTCCTTCTGCTTCGGCCAATGCTCCATGGTTGTGTGCAGCCACTCAACGTCCCACCACAGACGTTTGTCCAATATTTCTTCTGGTGGGATCCCACGAGAAATGAGATCCGCAGGGTTCTTCTCTCCAGGCACATGACTCCAGCAGCAATTTTCAGTCAGTCGTTGTATCTTGGCGACACGATTCGCAACAAAAGTCGTCCAAGTCGATGGGGTTGCAGCGCACCAACGAAGAACTATTTCTGAATCCGTCCAGAAGAAAACATCGAAAGCAGTATCGATCGCCTCTGTGACCTGGGAAAACATTTCGGCAGCCAATGTTGCAGCACGTAATTCCAGCCTTGGGATGGTTTGTGTTTTGAGCGGTGCTATCCTAGATTTTGACAATAATAGGGCCACCTTGATTCGTCCCGAAGAATCTTCTGTTCTGACGTATACACACGCTCCGAGGGCCTTTTCCGAAGCATCCGAAAATATGTGCAATTGGGTTCGCACAGCTAGAGGAATTATTACCAATCGTTCGATACGCAAATCGTTGAGTAGGGGAATGTGTTCGTAAAATTTTCTGAATTCTTGCTCGACCTTTTGTGGTAAAGGTGAATCCCAAGCAAGCCTTTGCCCTTTGTCGTCCAACAGCTGCCACGAAAGTTGCATAATGATTTTGGCTTGAGTAATCACTGGTCCTACAAATCCAAGAGGATCAAACAAAGTAGCAATGATCGAGAAAATTTTCTGTTTTGTGAGTGGGGTATCTGAGAGGGGTGGGGCCTTGAAATTGAAGCGGAAAACATCCGTTGGAGGAATCCAGATGAGTCCTAACGTTTTAACCATGGGATCCGGGTCCAAGTAGATTCCATCCGCCGCTTGGATTGAAAGGTCTTCGCTGGGTATGCCTTCCAAAACCGTTGCACAGTTGGACGCGAACTTTCGGAGCTTGAATCCACCGCTGTCGAGCATTTCCACCAATTGAGTCCGTAGTTCCTTAGCGGTCGCAGGATCATTCGCCCCGGTTATAGCATCATCCATATAAAAGTCGTTTTTGACAGCTACCGATGCCAGTGGGAATTGCTCGGCCTCGTCGGTCGCAAGCTGTACTAGGGTTCTCGTCGCAAGAAATGGGGCGGGTTTGGTACCATATGTCACTGTTTCCAGTTCGTATGTTGTTAAAGGTTGATCGGGTGACGAACGCCAAAGGATAGATTGAAGCCGTCTGTCTGCTTGGCAAACATCTACCTGCCGAAACATTTTTTCAATGTCGGCTACCAGCATAATTGGGCGGAAACGGCTCCGGAGAATAATCGACCGTAAATCTCTTTGGATGACTGGGCCCGACTGCAAACAATCGTTTAGTGAGAGCCCAGTGGATGTTCTAGCAGAAGCATCAAACACCACTCTCACTCGTGTAGTAGTGCTTCCTTCCTTAACGACTGGGTGATGTGGGAGGTAGCACCGATTTACTCCTTCCTCGTCGTGGGTGACTCGTGACATATGCCCTAGTGTCTCGTATTCCTCCATGAAGGACACATACTGTTCCCGTAACGATGGTTCTCGGTTCAATCGTCGTTCGATTTGAAGAAACCTCCTTTCGGCGGTCGCCTTAGAATCTCCTAGGTTGCGCATCATTTCTTCATTTCCTGGTAGCGATACCATATACCTTCCTGAAGCTTGTCTTTGGGTTGTCCGCTGGAAATACTCCTCACATTTGGCTTCATCCGGTGACATGTTGTTCCCCAAACCAACCTCCTCATACTCCCAAAACTTCTCAATCATCTTTTCTAGTCGACTCGAAGTTGCTACATCGCATAACACAGAGGTAATTGGACCATCTATTGGGTATCGGCCTGTAGCTATCCATCCGAAAACAGAATCGACTAAAAGTGGCAAATGGTCACCCAGACTCATGCGCCGACCGGTAACGAACACATCGAAAAAGAACTCTGCTCCTACCACCAGATCGATCGGTTCAGACTTGAGAAAGTGTGGGTCCGCTAATTCAATGCCATCTGGTAGGTTCCAGTTGTTGGGGTCAACGGACGCTATTCCTGGTTGAGCAGAAAGTTTGGGCAACACATAAAAATCCATACCCTGGGCGAAATTGGAAATACGAGACCGAACAGTCACCGTGACCTTGCCATGAACCTTGTTAGATGTACCATGAATGCCTACAACTTCGACCATGCTGGAATCCTCCTTGACTACCAGCTGTTTCCTCATACGTTTGGTGATAAGGTTGCATTCCGCTGCGCTATCCAAAAGTGCCCGCGCACGCACGGTTTGACCCCTATCATCCTCCAAAAGAACCATCGCCGTAAGCAATAAAACACCCGTCGACGATTGTGCTGCGGTAGTGGTCGGACCAGATTCGCCGGTGTAGTTTGATTGAAGCAAACAAGTGTATGGTGCTTGCCCTTGCATTGCCTACAAGTGAACTTCGAGTGACAATCCCGAGCCTGATGACCACGCCGAAAGCAGTTTTGGCACAACGAGTGCGAACGCAGTAGTCCGTCCCTCTCGGAAACAGGTAGTTTTAGAAATTGCGAGCACTGGTAGAGCAAATGACTATCCGAACAAGCGACACATTTGAGTGGAGCCGATGGTTGGAGAGTGGTATTGCAGACCTTCACTACATTGGGTTTCCTTGGAAATTTCGACGAACTAGCTTCTATTCTCTGCTCAACCGGTCGAGTGGGAAGTGCCTCCAGGATCTGAATTCGCCGCTGCAGAAAATTGGTTAGGTCCCTTACCGTATCGACGTCCTTGGTAGAAGAATGTTCCTCCCAGCTCCTTCTTGTTGCACCATCGAGTCAAGAGCTTAGTAGATGCAGCAGTAACAGATCCTTGAACTCCGTCGCCTGGGGAGTTGCCTGATCCAACGACTTCACGATCTTCTCATAGGATTCCAAAAGGGTGTGTAGTTCTGCTGCCGATTCCCTTTTGACCACCGGTAGTTCGAACAGCGCTTGAACCTGACGTTTACGAAGGATTTTGGAATTGGAATAGCGAGTGCAGATCAGATCCCAAGCAACATTATAGTTCGCCCTGGTGAGTGGGAGCGAATCGATAACAGCTAACGCCTCACCTTCTAGCTGACTACGGAAGTAATGAAATTTTTCGATATCTGGTAGGTCAGGTTGCCAGTGTATCAGAGAAGTGTATAAATCGCGAAATGTCTGCCATTCATCAATTTTGCCACTGAATTTGGGGAGTGTTATTTGGGGTAGCCTAACGTGGGGGTTGGGTGCGGAATGAGTGTTATCGTGAGAGCGAGCAATTGGGTTGAGCACAGTTTCATCGGAATTCTCCCTGATTGTGTCCAAGAGAAAGGATTTCAGTTGATAAAATCGATTCTCGAAGTCTACCCGATCCTTAACGAAAGATTCTTCCTCGGCTGTCGAATCTTCGTGGGCCTCTATCTCTTCGGTACTCTGGTTGATCCTGTCCCAGAGTATGTCCAGTTTCTCCAGTCGCACTTTAACCTCGGTTAGCTTCGTATCTTCGGTGTAGTCATCCATAAATTTGCACATATTGTCGAACGATGTTTGGAGACCTCGTAGCCGCGACTGCAGTACCTTCAGCGACGTTTTCGATTTGCTGGGCATGTTGTGTACCTCGAAAAGTGAGACCAAAGTAGCACAATTTGGGACAGTGATAACGTTGGAGCGCCAATTACCTGCTGGCTCTTGGGATTGAGCCTTGTATTTCAATTAGAGATGCTCCTCGAACAACAGCAGACCGGGTGGCCGCCTTCCAACGATCAGGCCGGACGATCAAGCAATATGAATGCAGTGTTCCTCAAAAAATGAGACCAAAGTAGCACAGTTTGGGGGGTGATATCGTTGGAGCGGTAATTACCTGCTGGCTCTTGGATATGAGCCTTGTATTTTTAACTAGAGATGATCCTCGAACAACAGTAGAGCCAGTGGTCGCTTCGCAACGATTACGCCGAACAAACGAGCAGTATACCTCCGGATAGATATGGTGTTTTCAAGCTGTTAGCCTTCCTCCCAAGGTAAACAGAGATGAACCCTTTTTATTCGGGTACGCAGTCTCCGGTAGTGTTGGTTGATGGAAGATGGTTGCCAAGTGTAGTGATGTACCTCAGTGTGATGATGAATGGGATGACGAAGGACAATGACGACGTCGAAGATAACCTGTGTCACACAAAGACCACGAGCAGTACTGGATTTTTGGATGTAGAACCTTGGTATTGCACTCACCGATTTTCCATGAAAAATATGCCTTGGGTAAGTGTACTACGTTGATTTCGGTGATCGGATGATGGGAGGTGACGTGCTCCGACGCCAATATCCAAAATGGCGCTCTCCAGTGGTTGGGCAGTGAATCAATTGGGGAATTGGAATGGCGAATTGGTTTACTCCTTTTCGGTGCCTTCGACCAACGTATCCGGTTCGAAGGACCAACTGATCGATAGCTTGGGAATCAGTACCGGAAATTGTCCTGGTTGGTCGATCCTGGAATGCCTGGGATCCAATTATTGGGCCGCCTTGGGATTGGGATTCCGTTGGATATGATTCACTGCCAACTCGGGTGGTTCGGTGTGGCACAAAATACACTCGTTTTCTATTCACAAACCATTCACCATACTCCGGAATAAACCTTATTTAAAATACACAAAACTACAAACTACATTTATTAAGTCTAACTTAAAACTTCTTCTACACAACCGTTCACATGGCTCGCTAGTTATAGAGTAACGTTCTTATGGCAAAAGGCCAACTGCTTCGCGATTATTAGTTTTTACAAAGGAATTCTTATACAATAGTTTTAGAATATTCGTGAACGCAGATTCCAGTTAGTAGCGAGGACCGTAAGCACCAACTATGGGAAACATGTTAGGGTGTCTCCAACAAATAGCCAGAATTGGTACGGATTAAATATTGCGATCCTTCCCTACCTTGTTTTTGATTCTAAACACCAGAAGTCCATTCGCTCTCATTTTTCCTGATCAAGCCATGTGGCTCAAGCTCCTTTCCTTCTTTTACCAACAAGATCTGAGGAGAACACCAGCTTTACAAGCCTTTAATATAGAATGAGAGAATCTTCTGATCAGATACCCATGAGGGGGGTCCTCGGGTTATGTGGGGGTCGACCAACTGAACCTCATTCTCTCTCTTCCTTACCTTCGCGGAATGTCCGTTAGGGATGACTTCTAGAAGGGGAGAGACAGTACTTGAGTACTATCTATTGATTGCGTTGTCCTCTCTTTCCTGGAAGATTGTTTCCTGGTTAGTATTATAGACTACCCGTTGAACTCAAGCTCCTGGAAAGGAAGGGGTGGCAAACTTTACTTTCTGCTGGTTGGCACGCTATTTACTCTGTAGTTCAGTAGACCGTTGAAGTAACGGAGCTCCACTTGTCCGTCCCCGTACACAATGTCATGATCGCCATTGTTGCCATTTTGCAAGCAATTGCTTCAGTGAGCGAGTTGATCCCACACCCACCGGTGGTGACTACTGCTTGTTGTTGAACCTTATGGTTGTTCACCACTACCACTTCCATTTTGTGATGCGCGATTGCAAGCTGTCTCGACCACATCCAATTTTCCACTATGCCTGTTGGCTATTGCGTGTGACGCTATCAACCCCGAGCAAAAGAGAATAGCAAAATAATAACTTCAAAATAACATAACCTGTTTTTATATCTTGTTTTGTTATTATTAACTTATCAAGGAATTACTTTTACATAACATGTTTTGTTCGACAATCTTAATTTGTTATTATCCAGTTATTGATATGCACCCATTAAACAACATTTAAATAACATGTTTTGTTATGGAGCAAGCTAAGTTATTATTGTGATATGGAGAGTGTAAGTGAAATATTTGATAAACAATATCACAACAAACACAAGTTTTTAAATTGTAACTACAACATTGGAGATTTACGTTCTTTACAGCATTCCGTACATATTATCAAATTATTCTAATTATTATTCTTGTCAGCTTAATTTTTTATGAACACTTCGACAATTATGTCCTGTTTTTTATCATTTTTGTATCCTGTTACATATAGTCGTATCCATTCCATAGAAAATCTCAGAATGTTGTAATACTTGGTGGATTAGTAGTTCCTCGGAAATAGTTAGACTCATATGTTATAATTCGCAATTAAGATAGCTCTATCTAAAGGGTAGTCCAAAAAATTTTGCTTTTGGTTTGTTATCAATAACTTTTGAAGATCAAAATTTGATATCGAAATATTTTCCAAATTCATTGTTATTAAGTTGATATTGACACAAACAAAACATGTTATTAAATTGGTCTTCCAGGTACATTTTTGTGTTATGATATTTGTTATTTTGCCGCTTATGACACGCAAGTTTATAACATAATATGTTATGTTAATAACATTAAAATAACTGTTTTCATTACTCAGTTATTTTGCCAAAATAACGCATTTTGTTATGGGATTGTTATTCTCTTCTGCTCGGGACTCCACTACCTCTGTTGAATCACCGTATATCACGACGGTAATATCATCGGCAAAGAAAACTAGCGCTTTTCGTCCGGTGGAAGTGTGAGCCTCTACACGCCGCGTTCCACAGTACCGGGCTCAGGGTGGAACCCTGAGGTACCCCTGCGGTGATGCTGTAACTCCTGTCGCCTTCCACGGTGTCATCGATTAGCACCCTATTCTGGAATAGCTCTCTCAGGCATAGACTAACCGAGACTTCTAGGTGGTGTATGGTGCACTCGATGACGGCCCAGCTGACGATGTTGAACGCATTCTTTACGTTCAGCGTGACGATCGCACAATAGCGGATTCCTGTTCGCTTCTTTTGGAGCGCTATCTCGGCCGTTTTGGTAACATCCTTAATAGCGTCCATCGTCAATCGACCCTTCCGGAAACCGAACTGATTACACAGTGCAACTTTTTTTTTTGTCTCAAGAGCAAACTTATGTGTCTCTAACAGATTTTGGGTCGCTGAATCCGAATCCGGGATCAGATTTGCTCCAACACGTCACAATTTTGATCTATACCTTAATTTATAGGTCAAAATATGCGATTTTGGGCTTTTTTGACTGCAAGCCTTTAAGCATGGAAGTTGTTTTTTAAGCAATCAAAAGGTAAATTGGTCAATTAACATCTAAATTAACGACTCATGCAAAATACTTCATTTTTCCAAATCACCCTCTCGCCTACGGCTCTGACGAGCACCATGGTTTCGTGTGCCATTATCGCGCTGCCAGCAAAGAAGAAATTGTCCATTTGAATGAACCGTTCTTCCTTGCGTACATCGACCGCACTCTGCTCTTAGACCAGAAGGTCGAATTACTTCATGGCAAGAGCCACCGACTGGCAGAGCTTCAGCAGACCTTGCTTGACATCCTTGCTGCTGCTTGGTGACGACCAACATTTTGGGTAGCGCATTACTAATTGCGGTTCAGCGCCCGCGTAAGGTCTGCGCTGTTGGCAACTCCCATCATAACGTCAATCACCACCAGTCGTTGCTAAATCGTTTTTTTTTTCTTCTTCTAAACCATAGGGGGATAATCTGCTCAACAGACACCCTAACAGGAAGGTTAGGGTAGTGTGGGGCTGAGGTCGTCTTCTACAACAAAAGTAAAATCCAGGACTACTCTCTCCTCGTACCCACTAAACCATTCCTATGGTCGCCAACCCGAGCAGGAGAAAATAGCTGAAGAATAACAAACTCAGGTATGGAAAAACGAATACCTACAACCTGAATGAGGTATTAAGAAGCCCTGCATAAGAGGTAAAATACCTAAAATGATAACTGATGTGTTTCCTGTGCATAACACGCGAATAATGACTTCAGGTATGGTAATACCTAAATAATAATCGGCGATTTTTCCATACAAATAGCGATTTTTCCATAATTGAATAATACCTCAATCAGTCCTCAAAACCAAAATAATAACTCATTGAGGTATTCTATCAATACCTACAAAATACCAAAATGAGTTGTTTTCAATACCTGGACAACCGACCAATACCTGGTTTTGGTATGATACCTGACTTTGGTATGCTCCAGTTATGTGTCAGTTATTCATTCCTGCTCGGGAAACCCTACGTCTCTCCGAAACCACCAAGAAGGTATTGCTTCAGAGAGAGGCTAGTGCACATCGCACCCTCAAGGTTAGCTGCGTATCCTAGCAGTAACGAACATCGATGACTCGCTCTGGAGAGTCCATCACGGTAACATGCTGGCGCTTAGCCAGTTTCCCAAGTGGTCCTCGCCACTCCCTTTGCCCTCGTAAGGCGGGCAGGGTCAACCCCGCCCGCACCCAACAGCTTTGCAGACATCAAGAACTGATGTCCACGTGCAACTCGATCTGGCCTGCCCGCAAAGGAAGGGTATCACTACCCTTTAGGCCCTAACAGATGCACCGGAAGGTTGCAGACAGCTGGGTCTCCACCTACCCCGACCCTTGCCGGGGATCCCTTTCCAACCGCGGGCTCAGATCCAACCCAGTAGACCAACGCCACGACAGCACCACTACCGGGGCTTCCTCTCCGCGGCCACTTAATTACTGGACCAAATTGTCCGGGTTTGTGTCCTCCCCGCATGCGGTCACGCATTGTTAGAAAACGCGGGCACACGAACAAAACGTGTTCCGCCGTTTTCTCTAAGCCATTGCACACTGGGCATTCGGGAGAATCCGCATGCCCGAAACGGTGTAGATACTGTCAGAAGCAATCATGACCTGTAAGGAGCTGTGTCAGGTGGAATGTAACTTCCCCATGGCGCCTATTAACTATCTACCCTCGGTATCAACCTATGGGCCCACCTTCCTTTGGTGGAACTTTTCCACGCGCGCTGCCATTTGACCATAGAGGCCATCCTGGCAGTCCTGCGTATGCCTCTTCTGCCACGCATTTCGAAGCACTCCATGTCCTCACTGATAAGAATGCTGATAGGCATCATACCAGTAATGACGCAGAGAGCATCGTGTGACACTGTACGGTACGCACTTGCAACCCTCAGACACATAAGCCTGTAAATACTTTCCAGCTTCCGGTAGCATTCAGTACTTAGCGCGGTGCCCCCCCCCCCCCCCCCACGCTGGGCCTCCATACCTAAGTATGGACGTAGCAACCTAGCCAGAAGCTTGCGCTTACTGGCGTACACCGCAGAGCTATTGGACATCATCCGAGACAGTGCCGCAATAGCTGTGGAGGCACTTATACAGGCATAATCGACGTGGCTACCGAAGATAAGCTTATCGTCGATCATCACGCCCAAGTGTTTGACGGAGCGCTTTGACAGGATAGTGCACTCTCCTACACTGATCTCCGTCTGCTGCTCCGACTTCCGGTTGTTAACAACCGTCACCTCTGTCTTGTGGTGAGCCAGCTACAGTTTCCTGGACCGCATCCACGCCTCCACAACCTTGATCGAGTCAACTTCACCTCCTCGATCGTTTCACCGTAGACTTCGAGCGTAATGTCGTCGGCAAATCCGACAATCTGCACTCCCACTGGGTACTCTAACCACAACACCTCGTCGTACATGACATTCCATAACCCAGGATGGAACCTTGCGGAACTCCTGAGGTTATGTGAAAGCACTTCCGACCCACCTCCGTGTCGTAGACTAGTACACGATTCTGAAAGTAACTTCCGAGAATCTTGTACAGGTACTCCGGTATCCCCAGACGCAAGAGCGCATCGGCAATAGCAGACCAGCTGGCGCTATTAAACGCATTCCTTACATCCAGAGTCACTACCGCGCAAAAGGGAATTCCCCTCCTCTTAGGCTCGAGTGCTTTCTCGGCGGTTCTTGTAACCGACAAGATAGCGTCTACGGTGGACCTCCCCTTCCGGAAGCCGTACTGGTTGCTCGAAAGACCATTTTCGCCCTCGGTGAACCTTAACATTCTATTGAGGAACATCTTTTCGAGCACCTTCTCCGCCGCACGGTGTCAAAATTTCGATTATTATCGATCATTCATGTACCTCGGATTTTTCTTCGAAAATTATTAGTTTTTGGGCTATATAGTCATAATCGGACAACTAGAAAATATTTCATCGGCGAAAATTTTTCCATACATTTTGTATGGGACGTTTTTTGGACTAAAATAGTAGTTATTGATTTTTAGTATGGAAAATAGCCAAAAACTCACCTAACTCAAATTTTCACCGATAGAATATTTTCAAATTTTGCATTTATACATTATAGCCGAAATTCTAACATTCTATGAAGAAAAATCCGAGGTACATGAAAGTTCGATAATAATCAAAATTTTGACACCGTGCGCCGTGTCAATCAAGCATATTGGTCTATATGCCGAAGGGTCTCCGGGTGGTTTCCCCGCCTTTGGCAATAGTACCAGGCTCTGCCTCTTCCAAACTTTTGGAAAAACTCCCTCGTCCAGGCATTTCTGCATAGAATACCTGAACATCTCGGGAGCCTCTGCAATAGCTACTTTTAAGGCCAGGTTCGGAACTCCGTCCGGACCTGGGGCCTTACCTACGCTAAGGGACTTAGCTATCCCCGCAAGTTCCACATCGGTGACCCTCTCCTCATCGCCAGCCCCAGTCCCCGGCTGTCCTACGAAAGGAGGCCAAGGACTAGGATCATGACGCGGAAAAAGTCCTTCAATGATCCCCTCCAACATCTCTGGAGATTGCTCTGTAGGAGCCATCACATCTCTCGTCTTGGCCATAACGATCCTGTAGGCGTCACCCCACGGGTTCGTATTGGAGCTCTGACAGAGACCCTCAAAGCAGGCCTTTTTTGCTTGCTCTTACCTCGGTCTTGAGCGCGGCTTTTGCAGCGGCGAACACCACCAGCCGTTCGTTTCGCTCTTCCTCTGATCGTGCTCGCTGCATCCGCCGCCTAGCCCGTAGGCAGGCACGGCGCAGGTCCGCAATCGCGTCGGTCCGCCAGTAAGCCGGTGGCCTCCCATTTCTAGGGTGGACTCGCCTAGGCATGGTCGCATCACACGCACGTGAAAGCACCTCTACCAGCTCGTCGCCGCCGAAACCGATTTAGTTTCGCTCACGGCAGAGCGCCTCCCTAAATACCTCTTCATCGAAGTATGTCTTCCACCTGCGAGGGCTTGGCCTTAGTCTAGCCGCCTCTTCTTCTATCCGCTGTCTGCTGTTGTTGTAGTCCATTCTGTAGCGAACCGCCAGGTGGTCGCTGTGAGTGTAGCCATCATCTACTCTCCAGTTCGAACTACTTGTTTCGACTTAAGGTACTCTTGGTACTGACATTAGCCAAGTCGACATCTAAGATGGCCAGTGTTTCTAGCAGGATCTGCCCCGCTGGCTCGTGAAACGGCTTCCCCATTCCACGGCCCAGGCATTGAAGTCACCCGCTATTACCACCGACCTTCGCCCTGTAGCACGGTCGTTAAGCGGTCCAGCATTTGCGTGAACTGCTCGATCGGCCACCGCGGAGGCGCATAACAGCTACAGAAGAAGACTCCGTTTGCTTTGGCGACCACGCAGCCCTCATAGGTAGTAGATACCAACTCCTGGACGGGGTATTTACCCGTCGTCCAAATCGCCGCCATTTTTCTGGTCCCATCCGCGTGGTTCAGGTTCAGCTGCGTTACCTGCACTGTGATTTGTTGTTCACTGCGGCTTTCTTGAAGGCCGGGCATCGTGGACCACCCATCGGATGTCTGTTGTTCGAGGATTTCCCGGTACATAGCATGCAAATGGGCGGACTCGTGCAGCTTTGGGCCTTATGACCTTCAGCGCCGCATCGCCTGCACAGTTTGCGCCTGTCGGGGCCTTTGCAGTCCCACGACTTGTGTCCTGGTTCCAGACACCTGAAGCAAACCTCTGGTGGCTCGTGGAATGTCAGGTGACATATACACCAACCCACCTTTATCCTTCCTGCTTTAACGGACTTTTTGACTAAATCGGTTTGGAATTGACAACCAACCTTCCCGGTGAACAGAGGATTCATATAGTTGGCAACCTAACCCAACCCAATCGTTATTTCCTTCTTTTTAATTTGGATCTGGATACCAAAACAGAAACAAGACGTCGTTGAACAAGTAACATATAAACAGTGATCCTCTAGTCTTTGAAACCGTCGTTCGGTCCCGCGTTTATTCTTGCGTTTGTCTTTCGGTTGCCCGAGACCAACTATCTGCAATCAAGGGCGTAGCCAGCTTTTCGGTCAGGGGGGGGGGCAAGCACCCTTAGCAAATTTGTGCCTTCTAGCTTCTATATCTATACGCAGTACGATGAAATTGAATATAATAACATTATATTCTAAAAGCATTATTTAACCCTTCTGCAGTCACGCTGTTGTACAATACGTTAAAAAAACTTGCCTGATCTACATGATTCAAGGTGGTGCTGGTAGCGGTGAGCAATTTCTGGAAGATTAAGGTTTTTTAGGACCAGAATTTCCTGATTCCTGTTTGAGTCCTTTTTAAATTATTTTTCAATACTATTCGCTGGAGGAATTCCACCAGAAATTCTTGAAATAAATAAAAATAAATCATCAGATAAACCTGGACAAGTTTTTGGGTACATCCAGGGTTCCTGATTTACACTTTTCACCTTCTTCCACATTTGAAGACATTCAGCAGCGAACGGTTGTCGCTTTAGTTCTTGTGTATGCTTGTCAGCGACGACAGCAAACTCCGGCGAACGGTGGGAAGCCACACTTGGAAATTACTCATTCGTCCACATTCGCATCGCAAGCGAATGCGATTCGTAAGTGATGCGATTGATATTGTGCATACGAATTTTTGATGTTTTCGAATTATTTTCTTTGCTAATCTAGCATTTCAGCAACATACATTTATTTGTTCAACATCATTAAGACAAGACATAATCAACAATAGTACGCCACAATACTCGGTTTGTGGCTGCCGCTCTCCATCCTCGGTCGCGCCCAATGCTCGCCAAGTCACGCTCCACCTGGTCCGTCCATCGTGCTCTCTGCGCTCCACGCCTTCTTGTGCCAACCGGATCCGTTGCAAACACCAGCTTTGCAGGGTTGTTGTCCGGCATTCTTGCAACATGCCCTGCCCAACGTATCCTTCCGGCTTTGGCCACCTTCTGGATGCTGGGTTCGCCGTAAAGTGCAGCGAGCTCGTGGTTCATTCTTCTCCGCAACACACCGTTCTCCTGCACACCGCCGAAGATCGTTCTTAGCACGCGTCGCTCGAAAACTCCGAGTGCTTGCAGGTCCTCCTCGAGCATGGTCCATGTCTCGTGCCCGTAGAGGATCACCGGTCTTATCAGCGTTTTGTACATGGTGCATTTGGTGCGTGGGTGAATCTTTTTCGACCGCAGTTTCTTCTGGAGCCCGTAGTAGGCCCGACTTCCGCTGATGATGCGCCTCCGAATTTCTCGGCTCACGTTGTTGTCAGCCGTCAGTAAGGATCCGAGATAGACGAATTCCTCCACCACCTCGAAAGTATCCCCGTCTATCGTAACATTACTACCCAGACGGATCCGGTCGTTTTCGGTCGTAGGCTGACAGGGAAGGGGGGGTTTGCTTCGGCAAACCTGAGCGTCTGTTCTCCAGGAGGAGCGGCTCACAACAGCGTCTGATCCCCATGTTAGGGGCGGCTGATCTACGTCCGAGTGCCAGGGAAGGACTCTAAGCTCAACTGTGCACTATGGTCCTCCGGAAAGTAGGGGGTTGGTGTCAGGCCCTACGAGACAGCCGTAAAAAACCATTGTAACGGAAAATCAGCATTTCAGCAACAATACAGTAAAAATGTATGCATTACATGCAGAAATTCTCTTCTACTTATGATAATAGCCGCTTCGATCGCTCACCTGCATTCTTCACCATTCGCCATTCATTCATTCGCTTGCGATCCAAACTGCGACGAATGGCAACGAATATTCATGTCAAGCAGCTGGCTCATCGCTTCCCACTGGTGATGGGGTTGCGTGTTTGATCACGACGATCCGTTTGCTGCATATTTCTCGATTCGCTTCAGTAAAGAGGAGTGAATATGAATGGAGTGAGGCGAATGTACCGATCCTTGGGTAAATCTCTGAAAAGATGATTGAAGAATTTCTAAAATTTCCAAAGGAACTCATGAATGAATTTTTGAAGAAAACCTGAGAGGAATTTCTGTAGAAATAATTTGAGGAATTCCCGGAGCAATCCCTGGAAGACTTCCTGGATAAATCCAAATATACTATATTAACAATATAGGTCACTTCGTGTTTTCACATACAACGACATGGAGACGCCGTTTACGAATGATTACAGCACCACCTGTTGTCAGAAAAAGTCAATAATTGTATTTTGATCAATTTTTGTTTACCGTGCAAGGTGACATTTCTCGAAAAAAGATGTTAGGGGTGTCAAAGTTTTTTGTTCCCAAATAATCGATTAATAAATAATCGATTTACAATATAAACAAACAAAATAATATTTCATTAGATGACATCTACGAATACATCTGTAGAAGAATTTGAATGCTCCCCCGCAGACAGACGTTCAAGTTTGACTCAGCAGCTTGTGTAAAAAACATGGCCGCCACAAATTGCCAAGTGGCAATCAGCGAACAGATGGCGTTAGTGACGTTCATATTCAATCGCTGCCTCACATGTGCGTTGCGACAAACAACTGTCACCACGGTCTTCTTCCAGCCGGATGGCGGGAAAAGACTGCACGTGTTGCACTCTAATAATGTTTCCACATAATTTGTACAAAGTAAATGACTTTTATTTAATGTTGTTTAAATCTTTTGCACAAATTAGCGCAGGACTCTTGTAAAATATTTTACACATTATTACTTTTATTTTACATAGATTTGCTTGAATAAAACTGCATTTGGATGAACTTCACTCGCATTGGGAAATCTTTGTGAATGTGACGCAAATGTAGGAATGATTTTGACAGTGCTTGTTTTGATTTTATTTTTCGGTGGGTGGTGAATTGGGTGGTAAGTAAGCGGCTGGAAGCACGTGGTTTCTCAAACTGTCAACTGCACGCGACTGCACAGTGGCAATCGGTTGCCTAGGTGTCGCTAGTGAAAATTTACAAAGAAAATTTGAATAAATTTGTTCGAGCTAGAACGTCTGTCTGCGGCTCCCCCATTGTAACGTCACCGAAATCGTTTCACTTCGAAGTTTAAAATTTTCACCCTCAAAATTAACTTATATTTTGCCCTGGTGGTTGCTATTTTCCTTTGACAATGGCTTAAATTATCATCTTTCTTAATGTCCACGCTGACATACATACATACATCGGATTGGATAGCTTACAAAAAATCCGGAAGATCACCAACCAAGTGCACGTCAAATTTCTTGTGGCAGAGTGCAAGAAATCCAAGGGTGCACAAGCTAATGGACCGATGCACGAACTTAATCATTTCCGTTCCGTGCTTACAAAAAATGAGTTCCGGGACCGGACCTGAGAATAGAACCCGCCAAATTTATTTTCGATTAATTTCGTTGTTCTTCCGGAGTGAACTGTGAGTTTATTCGAATACTGATTGTTTTATTCCGGACTAATCGGCTTTGTTGTTGGATGTGTGAACATTGTGCTGTCAAAGATTGGACATTTACACGATTGTCGCGAAATCCTTGCAAAGCTCATTATTTTCAAATATACAGTCATGGGCTTCTGGGTGAACTTCAGTTAGTAAAAATATTCTGGCAAATTCGCCTGCTGCAGAGTGATAATCAGTGCTGAAAAATTCATTTCGACATATCTAAATTCAATCATCTACAGCTCATTTTAGAAGCTGAACCTGAGAATATGGTATATGAAAATCTTGTGCGGCTAGACCAGTTCTGCAAGAAAGTCACGGAAAAACCGCTATTTTTCCAATTTTTAAGGTAAATGTCACGAACTACCTTGTAAAAATGCCCAATGATATTCACGGTGAATATCACTTGGAGTTCCTTCTGGAATTTTCCAAGAACGACCAGGAGTTGTTTCAAGGATTTATCCAAAAGTTCTTTCAAAAATTCCTCCATCTGGGAATTTCAACCGGGATTTCTTCCAGTATTCTCCCAAAAATTCCTTCTGGAATTCACTCCATCCTTTAAGAATTTCCACCGAGTGAAGATTTGGGATTTTTCAAGGAACTTCTTTTGAAATTCCGGAGAAATTCCGAAGTGACTTTGTAAAACTCCAACGCGATTTTATATGAACAATTAATAAATATTTTTCGAGGGATCTTTCCAGGATTCCTTTAGAAGTTACCTCTTTGAAGTATCAGAAATCCTCCAGGAATTATTTTCGTGATTCCTTCCGAGATTTCTATACATTTGGAATGTTTTCAGAAGTTTTTTTTTCCGGGATTCCCAGAAGGAATAAGTGAAGACTAGATTTGTAGTAATGAGTTGGTTTGTTGTATGGTGAGATGCTAAACTCTCGGTTTCTGCATTGAAACGGTGCAAACTCATTGGTATTATGATTCTTAGCCTAGTTTGATGCTGCTTGAGCAAAACTTTGGGGATCTATGTTGTTGAAGTTGCAATAAATGAGAATACAACAACACAGTTACACAAAGTTTTGCTCAAACAGCATCAAATCACACAACTTGCAATCAGTGAAATACTAGATTTGTAGTAATAAGCTGAATTTTTATATAATGAGACAGTAAATTCTCCGTTGCTGCAAATCTAGTATTTCACTGATTGCGTTTTTTTCTTGGAGATATGTAATCCCAGATAAAAAAAAATTGTTGGAGGATGGAGGAGGAACGCTGGAACGCTTTCCCTAAGCAATCCCGAAAGGAGTTCCTAAAATAATTCCAGAATAATTTCTTGGAGGAATCCCCCAAGAGCTTCTGGAGGAATCTTGGAGAAAAAAATCCAGGGTACAATACTTGAAGGGATCCCACAAGGAAATTCTTGTGTTATTTCCGGAGAAAATACCGTTCATAACTCGCTAACGGAAAGTTCGCTTTGGGTCGTCTGCGTTTTAGTCTCTGTTATGAACGTTTATCGGTTCAAATTTAATTCTCATCTGCAACTTCGCATGTCGCGCGAGTCGCGACTTCGATTTGGTGCTGCGACGATAATATACGCCAGAAATTGTTCAAGAAGAGAGAATTAAATTTGTTCTAATTTGCGTAGTTGAAAAAAAAATCGATTAATGTTTAATCGATTATTTCAGAAGAAATGGGCATCCCCACCATGCAATGACAGTTCGACAGAATAAACGTCATTCGGATAGCGCATGCATTTAGTGTGTAGTAGTACCTCTTCTGACGCTTGGTGGCGCCACATTCACTAAAAAGGTGTCGCCAAAAAATCATAAGAGTGACCTATATTGTTAATATAGTATATTTGATAAATCCCTTGCGCAATTCCTACAGGAATGCCTGAAGAAAGCCCTTATTATCCTAATTTCCGGAGGAAATCCTGGAGAAGTTCCCGGAGGAATCCCTAGCAGAATTTCTGAGAGTATACCTGGAGAAAATCCTGTATAAATTATAGGAAGAATACCTAGAGAAATATTTGAAAAGATCTCATGAGGAAATCCGAGAAGAAATTCTAGATAAATTTCTGGAGGAGTCCTTGGAGGAAGTTCTGGAGAAATTCCTGGAGGAATTCTGGGAGGAATCCCAAGAAAAAAAAAAATCAGAATAAATCTCTTGAGGAATTCATAGAGGAAATCTTAGAAAAATTATAAAAAAAAAGTTCCTGGAGAAATCTCTGAAGGAATTCCAGGAGGAATCCCTGAAGCAATACCTGGTAAAATCTCTAGAGAAAATCCTGGATAAATGCCTGGAGAAACTTCTAAATAAATTCCTGACGTAATTCCTGGAAGAATTGTTGGACAAAATCCTAGATAATTGCCTGAAGGAATTCCTAGAGGTATTCATGTGATAACTGCTCGAGGAATCTTTGGAGGAATTCTTGGAAGAATTGCTGGATGAATTTCTAGAGGAATCTCCAGAAAAATTCTTGGAGATTTCCATTTCTATATCTGGATCCTTGAAGAAATTTGTGGAGAAATCCCTAGAGGAATGCCTGGGGGAATCCCTGTAAAATTCCTGTAGGTATTCCAAGAAGTTCTCCTTCTGGAAGCATATCTGATGAAATCCTTAGATGATTTCCTGGAAGAATCCTTGGAGGAACTTCTGGAGAACTTCTTGGAAGAATCTTCGAAGGATTTTCTGGAGGAATCCATGGTAAAATCCCTGGAGAAGTTTGTGTCGAAATCTCGGAGAAATTCCTGATGAAATTCCCGGAGAAATGGCTGGAAGAATCCCTAGAGGAATTGCTAACAAAATTTCTGAACGATGTCCTGAGGTAATTCCTGGAGGAGTTCCTGGATAAGATCCTGTATAAAATCCTGGAGGAATGCATGGAGGAATTCCTAGAGCTGTTTCTGTGGGAATTGCTGGAGGAACCCATGATGAAATTCTTGGAAGAATCTTTAGAGGAATTCTAGAAAGAATTGCTGAATAAGTTTCTAGAGGAATCTCCAGAGGAATTCTGGGAGATTTATATTATTTTTCTATTTCTGAAAAAAAAAAATCCCTTGGGGAAATCTTGGAGGAATTTTGGGTGGAATTTCTGGAGGAATTTCTTGAGAAATCCTCGAAGGAATTCTGAAGAAATCCCTGGGGGAATCCTTGAAGAAATTTGTGAATAAATTCCTGGAGGAATCTCTAGAGGAATTCCTGGAAAAAATCCTGAGGGTGTTCTTGGAGAATTTCCTGCAAGAATGTCAGAAGAAACCCCTAGAGGATTTACTGGAAGAATCCTTGGAGGAACTTCTGGAGGATTTCCTGGAGAAATCTTCGAAGCATTTCCTGGAGGAATCCCTGGAAAAAATCGTGGAGAAATTTGTGGAGAAATCCCTGGAGGAATTTCTGGAGCAATTCATGAAGGAATATCAGGAGAAATTCCTGAAAAATTCCTGAGGGTAATCCTGGAAAATTTCCTGGAAAAATTCCCAGAAGATTTTCTGGAAAAAAATCCTGGCTGGCATAATTTCTGTAGGTATTCTTTTGAGAATTGCTGCAGGAATCCTTTAAGAAATTCCTGAAGGAATCTTTGGAGAAATTCTTGCAACAATTACTGGATGAATTTCTGGGGAATCTCTAGAGAAACTCTGGGAGAAATTTTTGAAAAAATATCCCATGAGAAATTCCTGGAGGAATTTCTAGGGATATTTCTGAAGAAATTCATGGAGAAATCCCTGAAGGAATTTCTGAATTAATCCTTGGGGGAGTTCTTGGGGAAATTCGTGGAGAAACCCTTGGAAAAATTCTTGAAGAAGTCCCTGGAGGAATTTTTAGCGAAATTCCTGGAGAAATCCAAGCCTGGAGGTAAATCTACAAGAATTCTTGGAGGAATTTCTGAAAAAAAAATCTAGAAGGTATTTCAAGAGAAAATCCTGGTAGTATTATTGAAAGAATCCCTGAAGGATTTCCTAGAGAAATTCCTGAATCACTGACATAACATATGATGGAGTTCCTTGATTATTCCCCGGTTAAATTCCTGGAAGAAATCCTGGAGAATGCCTGCGGTGATTTCTGAATGAATCCCAGGAAGAATTCCTGAAACAACCCCAGGAGACACTCCTGGAACAACTCCTGGAGAATTCCTGGAGGAATATCTGGAGGAATTCATGGAGAAATCGCTGAAAAAAATTCTGAAGAAATCTCTGCAAGAATCCAAGGATGAATCTCTGGAAGAATGCCTGGAAAATTCCTAGTGGAATTCTTGGAGGATTCCCTGAAGTAGTTGCTGGAGAAATCTTTAAATGAATTCCTGTAGGAGTCTCTGGAATCAATCCTTAGAGGAATCCCTCGAAGATTTCCTGGATAAAGTTCTGTAGGAATTCTTGGTAAAATTCTTGGAAGAATCCCGGAAGCAATTATTAGAGGAATCTCTGGAGGAATGTCTGGAGGAAGGAATGCATTTAGGAAAACTTGGAGGATTTCTTGGAAGAATCTCTGAAGAAAAATCTTGTAGAACTTCTTGGAGGGAACTCTGGAGGAACTCCTGGAGAAATCTCTTAGATAAAATGAAATATCTTGAAGAAATTCGTGGATGAATCTCTTAAGAACTTCGTAGAGGAATACCAGGAATAATTCCTGAAGAAGTCGCAAATGGAATTCTTGGAGAAATTCTGGAGGAATCCCCAGAAGAGTTCATGACGAAACTCCAGAAAGAATCCCGGAAGCAATTTCAAGAAGAATTCTTAAGGAAATTCCTAAACAGTTCCTGGAGGAAGTACTGAAGGACTCTTAAGGAGAGTTCATGAGGGAATATTTGTAGAAATTTTTAAAATAGGTAGTTGCAGAAAGAATCACAGAAGAAATACCCGATTTTAGCCCTGCAGAAAATCTTGGATGAATGGAGGAATGCCTGCAGTATATCCTAGAGAAATGCCTGTAGGATGAACGGAGGAAGCCCTGGAAATACTCCTGGAGGAATCTCTAGAAGAATTCCTGGAGAAATCTCTAAAGGCATTTCTGAAGGAATCCCTGGATAATTGTTTAGAGAAATCCCTGCAGCAATTCCCAGAAGAATCCCTGGAATGATTCCTGGAGGAATCACTAAAGAAATTCGTGGAGGAATCCCTTGAGAAATTCCTGTAGGAATCTCAGAAAGAATTCCTGAGGAAATTGCAGATGGATTCCTTGGAGAAATCCTGAAGGAATTTCAAGAAGAGTTATTAGAGGAACTCCTTGAGGAATCCCTGTAGCAGTTCCTGAAGGAATCCCTGCAAGAGCTCTTGAATAAACCTCAGGAGGAATCCTAGAAGCAATTCCTAGAGGCATTCCTAAAGGAATCCCAAAACAATCGCTAGAGGAAGTACTGGATTTATTCCTGAAAGAAATTCAAGAGGAACTCCTTAAAAAGTGTTCCTGGGGGAATCGTTCGAGGAATTTTTAAATAATCCCTTGACTTGTTCCTGAAAGAAACACGGAAGAAATTCCCGGGTGAATCCCTGGAGGAATTCTTGAAGGAAAACATGGAGGAATTCCTGGAAAAAAAACCATGAGGAATCTAGGAAGCAATCACATGAGGAATTCCTTAGGAAATCCCAGGAAAACTTTCTTAACAAATTACAAATTTCTGTTGGGAAAAAATATGGAGGAATGCATGTCTGTAATAACTTTTGGTCGAACTATTGTTCGATTCTTTGGATGGACTCAAAAATGAATGTTTTGCACAATGTTTTAAGGAATTCCTGGATTTTTTCGCAAATCTCTGATAAAGTTTCCTGTAAGATATTCCTGCTGAAATACTTCGAATTATTCCAGATTGAGTTATATCTCTAGAAGAATTCTCAAAGGCATATATGGAGAAATTCCTGAAAAAATCTCTGAAGGAACACTTGCAGAAATACCTAAAAGATTTTCTTTTGGGAATCACTAACGAAATTCCTGGAGGAATCCTCGAAAAAACTGTGGAACAGTCACTGGGGGAATTTCTATAGTTATCGCAGGATAAATGCCCGGAGGAATGTCTGGGGGAACCCATAGAGGAACTCTTGAAAAATTCTCTGGAGTGATCTATGATGGAATCACTGAAGGATGCTATGGAAAAAAAAATCCTGGAGGCATTCGTCGATGCATCCTTACAGAAGCATCTATAAAAAAAAAATATGTAGGAATCGTGGGAGCAATTCTTGGAACAACCAATCACTATCGGAACCCTGTAAGATGCCCATGGAAGAATTCACGAAGGAGAAACTCCTGGAGAGTCCCTTGTGGAATTTCTGAAAGAATCCCTGAAGAAGTTCCTGAATAAATGCCTAAAAGAATTTTTGAAGGTGTCCTTGAAAGCATTTGTAAAGAATCCCAGGTATTTTGCTCTTAGCATGACGTTTGTTTGAATTGAATACTAGTGAAAATTCGTGTTGCAGTAGCACATAACTTCACTCTATAGCAGCATATGATTCTACTAAGTCCTTCTTTTTCCCTACCGGAACCGGTTCCGGCATATCTGGACAATTTGGCATGCCGTTTTTGTATTTCATGAAAAAACATCACAAAGTTTAGCCATTCGACTAAGCTTGTTATTTGGTAAAAAATCTAAGATAAGATTGAAGTGGTTCACTTGGAGAAATATTTGGCGAAATTCCTTGTGGTTCTCGAGTAAAAAGGATTTGAAAATTTAGATAAAAACCAAAATCATTAAAATATTAAATTTTTTTAGATATTTTTTTCTGGAACTCTGAATTATTGATAATATTTGAGTTGGCTCGATATTAAAAATTAATCTAGTGGCCAGGGGGGGGCCACGGCCCCCCCTGCCTCCCTCTGGCTACGCCCATGTCTGCAATGATTACGTGAAAGCCGCGAGGGAAGAATTGTACTCTTATGATAGATAATGTTCTATGCCGGACATAATTGGAAGTGTCCCTAAACTATGTCCCTGTTAATCCTGAACTGCGAGTGAAACAAAAGTAAAGGGAATTTAATTAATAAAAGCTCAGCAAATTGTCAGGCTACAACGCACGTCCACAGAGTGGTGCATATCCAGAATAAAATCTGCTAATCTTCCAAGAATTTCTTTAAGGATTTTACTGAAGTTACTTCAACGTTTCTCTAGTTGTTTTTGCCTTTCTCGTACACTAAGTGTACTGGAAAGGCTATATGTTCACTCCAAAAATGACTTTTCGATAGAAGGCCCGGAGGGTTGAGTCACATATACCAATCAACTCAGCTCGACGAATTGAGGTGATGTGTGTGTGTATGTATGTGTGTGTGTATGTATGTGTGTATGTGTGTATGTGTGTGTACAAAAAAACTCACATCACTTTTTGGCAGTGAACTTCATCCGATTTCAATGACCGACGGTTCATTCGACGCGGAATCTGGTCCCATTGTTTCCTATTGAAAATGGTTCGAATCGGTCCAGCCGTTCCGGAGATATGGCCATTTAGGTGTTCCGGAACGGTACCCCAGGAAGGCACCAGATATGAAAATGCATCAAACCTATGCATGCGACACATCAAACCACGGCATTTTCAATAACCTGATGAGCGGTAAGCAGGAAAATAGTCTCAGACCATATCTGAACCGGTAGTGTTCCCGAACCGGTTCTGGGCGTCCCGCTGGAATTGGTCAAATATGCAATTGAACCAA
Source organism: Aedes albopictus (assembly GCF_035046485.1). Taxonomy (NCBI): domain Eukaryota; kingdom Metazoa; phylum Arthropoda; class Insecta; order Diptera; family Culicidae; genus Aedes; species Aedes albopictus. The sequence continues at coordinate 368,924,594 of NC_085137.1, forward strand.
ACCCATGCATGCGACACATCAAACCACGGCATTTTCGATGACCTGATGGACAATGAGCAGGAAAATCATCCCAGACCATATCTGAACCGGTAGTGTTCCGGAACCGGTTCTAGGTGTCCCGCTGGAGGTGGCCAAATATACAATTGAACCAAACCCATGCATGCGGCACATCAAACCATGGCATTTTCGATGACCTGATGGATAATTAGCAGGAAAACCATTTCAGACCATATCTGAACCGGTAGTGTTCCGGAACCGGTTCTAGGCGTCCCGCTAGAGGTGGCCTACAATTGAACCAAACCCATACATGCGACACATCAAACCACGGCATTTTCGATGACCTCATGGACAATGAGCAGGAAAATCATCTCAGACCATATTTGAACCAGCAGTGTTCCGGAACCGGTTCCGGGGTTCCCGCCGAAGTAGTCTAATCTGAAAGAGAAACAAAAGCGTACATGCGTCACATCAAATAGCGGCTTTTCAGATTACCTAATGAACGGCCAGCAAGTGTTTCGGAATCGGTTTTGAGTGGCCGGGAGAAACCAAATGTAAAAGTAAACTAAATCCAGGCATGTGACACATCAAATTGTGGCTTTTGCGATAACCTGATGAACAGTTAGCTAGAAAAAAGCCTTAGGTCGAAATTGTCATACTCTGCATGTGACACCTTCAGTTTGCAGCGTTTTTGGTTAACCGATGAGCAGTTAACAAGACAATAATGTCAGACCATATTTGGTTCAGCCGGTAGTTACCCAGAATCCGATCCGGGTAGTAAAATGTAAAATTAAACCAAACCCATGGATGCGGTGTATCAAATCACGACCAGTCTTGTAAACATTCCACACTTTCCACTACCTTCATTTCGTTGCCGCAGTCGGGTGTCAGCTTGCTTTGTTACATTCGTGCGCTACCGTTACCTCTTACCTACACACAACACGAGCAGTAGAACAAAGATCAATAACCATAAGAAAGAGTCAAATCAATGTCATCTGACACGATGACACGTGCGTAATGCTACGCATAGATTCTCAGCCAATTCCGAATATGAATGTTAATATGAGTTTATTTTTGCATGTTGCATTGAATACGGCACACAGATGGGCAACATAGCTCTTGTTATGGAAGAAGACAGGAATAACAAAAGCCGAACCGTCTTCCGAAGCCGCTATCGTGGTGAAGTGCATTCGTTTGACATTTTTGTTTCGAACACTAGTTTGATTGATTGTGTTGCGAATACCGGAGACAAAGGAGGCCGAATATCGACGAAAAGGTTCAAATGACTGTGATCTCTAACAAGACTGATCACGACTCATCGACATCCTGATGGAAAAATAGGGTCAGACCCGGTAGTGTTGCGGGTTCAGCTGTGGCTTCGAAAGTGGTTAAAAGTAAAAGTGAATCAAACTCATACATGCGATATATCAAATCGCGGTGACTAGGTAAAGGTGAAAAATAAGCAATAAAATAATCTCAGACCATAATTGGGACAACCGGTAGTGTCATGGTCCATGACTCATGGAATCAGATTCGGCTATCCCACCGAATATCACCAAATATAAAAATGAACCAAACCCATATATTCGACACATCAGATCGCAGATTTTTTGATAATCTAATGAACGGTTAGCAAGAAAATAGCCTTAGATCACATTAGAGACTAGCTTTTGTGTAGCAGAACCAACGTGAAAAATTAAATCGTGGCTTTGTTCAATGGCCTGATAAACGTTAGGTATGAACAACAGTGACAAATCGGTCTAAGTTCACATATATGAAAGAGAACAAAATATAGACAAAACTAAAGCGATCTTACTAAATCGTACCATTTCAGATTCCTAAGGTGTAAATTTATAGCAGAATGGGTCAACGTTGAATGGAAAAATAAGAATTTGATCGCGTCAACAGAAGATGGCGGCTGTTTTAAGGAATTTTGAGCTCTAAAACTATGTAAAATAAGTGTGTTTGGTATGGGAAATACAGTATCGGACAATAAAAATGCACCAAAGCCGTTTTCCCATACAAACTAGTCAATTTTGGATTGCCATATCTCAGTTATGTCTGAACCGATTGTTTTTATTTTTCTGTGACGAACTACAAAACATTTCAATTTTCAAAAACTATTGAAACAATTATGTGATAACTATTGATACAAAAGTTACAGATAGGTTGAATTTTGACAATAAAAATGCACCAAGACAAAAAATTGTGTAGCCAAAAATGTTGAAGTCAAATCACTATGGTGTCTTTGGCAAATATGTTTCTTGTGTGATGACCAATAAATTTGCTGAAGACACCATAGCTATCTGACTTCAGCATTTTAGGCAACACAATTTTATTGTCTTGGTGCATTTTTATTGCCATAATTCAACCTATCTGTAACTTTTGTATCAATAGTTATCACTGAATTTTTTCAATAGTTTTTGAAAATTGAAATGTTTTCTAGTTCGTCACAGAAAAATAAAAACAATCGGTTCAGACATAACTGAGATATGGCAATCCAAAATTGACTAGTTTGTATGGGAAAACGGCTTAGGTGCATTTTTATTGTCCGATACTGTATGTTCGGAGTCCACCAGAGTATCCAGGATAGCGGTCCAAAATCCAAGATAATGGCTCACTATTTAAGTAAGTGCCTATTTTATAGGATTTTTAATTCTTGCATTATGGGCATATTTTGTATGGAAATATGTTCAGAATTCAAAATTTGTAATCAGAAAACCCAAGCTGTCCGCTGTTTCACAAGGTCTGCAATATGACTATAGTTTGAATGGGGAAGAATGCCGGTCTTCGTCCAAAACTGGTAACCAGAAAATCATAAACGGCATGCCAAAATTCAATACGGCGACTATTTTATGTAATTTTAAGTGCAGAGTCCAAAAATGAATACCAGAACATCCAAGATGGTGTCTCAATGTTCAAGATGGCGGTTAGTTTAGTTGGGGTAGATATCCGGAGTCATAAAATGATGACCGTAAAATCTAAAATGACGTTTCAAAATTTTGCGGCTTCATGACACTTATATGGTTTGAATTTTGTTTCATAATTTCTGAATATTTAATGCTATGCTAATATAAAATGTATCCATATTGAGTAGATTTAGCAAGCAGTTTTCATTTTATATTTATGTCAAGGTCGTCAACATGTCGCTTGAGTTTTGTTGAAAGGATATTTCAAAGCACGAGAAAGGCACCATCACCGCTAGGTGGATTAATTAGGGTTTTTTGAGAGATTCTCTCATGATTTTTATCTCGCGTTCCTCCAAGAGTTTGCTTCATATTGTTTCAAAAACTCCGTCAAGGGTTTCTCCTGGAGTTTGATCAGAAATTCCTCCAGAAAGTTCTTCAATGATTCTTCCAAGAATTTCATCAGAGATTGATTCAGGAAGTTCTTCAGTGATTCCTCCAGAAATTTATTCAGGATTTTTTTCCATGGTTCTTCGTGGCTAACTCCAGAAATTTCTCCAGAGATTTTTCCAGGAGTTTCTTCAAGGGTTCTTCCAGGAATTTCATTAGCAATTCTTTAATAAATTTAATCATGGATCTCTCCAACAGTCCCTTCAGAGATTCGTCTAGAATTTTTTTTTCCAGAAATTGCTTAAGAGATTAATGCTGCTATTCTTTGAAAATAATCTCTTGAAGTTCCTTGAAGGATTTCTACTGTAATTTCCATAACCCACGTGGTAATTTTTCGTGGTATGCCGAACACCCCTCCCCCTCAGTCTTTGGGTTGTACATAAAAAATGGTATTGGCCATGGTTTTTGACCAATCACCCCTCTCCCCTCCCTTAATAATTATTGCGATATACTGTAGTGTCGCGATAGCTTTTCCGGCTTGGGTCTTAGAGCCCTTGGATTCTTGCATTTATGCTACAGTCACACATTTTATCTAATATTGAAGCTTAGTCTCTTAAGTAGCACTGTCTCAACAGAACCTAAAATAACTGTTATCAAAGTTCATTTTTTTTAAATTTAATAGCTGATATCAACTCAAAAAAAAAAACGCAAACGCATGAAAGGTTGACTAAACCTCGAAGGTGTTATAAAAACGGCTTGCAACACCTCCAATCAAGTATGCCAACCTACTTCCTTTTATCGAATGCCAACATGAAAGTGTACACCTGAGGTGCTCGTCACCTAACAAAATAGAACAGGTATGCTCGACAAACCAATCACAAAGAATACCGAACAGCATCCAAGTGATTGTGCAAGTATGCCAATCAATGTCTTTCGTCACCTTTATGACTATTAGCCCTCCTCGCCACACCAACAAAACTAGCAAACAGAAGGACGACGACCCTCTTGGGTGGTCTTTCCTAGAACCCAAGTGGGTCTTTCGTGGTTCTGCACATTGTTCTTTTCAGAACCGACGACGACGACGTCAGGGCAGGAATGCTTTGACCAGGAAACACTTCACGTTCACCGGCAGCACACACTCGATGGCCCCGGGAAAAATGCTTCTTGTGTTGAGTGATTTTCACCGCTTTGTGACCGACGACCGGTGTGTGACACAAATCAGCATAATCTTGATGTGCTATAGTTCATACACACACGTACATATGCAGATCGGTGCCGGCACCAGGCAGTCAGGCGGAAACACTCGGTTTGCATCTCTTTTGTCGAAAATGCAGTCTTTCGCTCGATGTCCTGACACACCGGTTCCAGTGTAGTGTGGGGGAAAACAAAAGGAAAAATCAAGCAGTTGCTTCCCATTTATCCCGGGCAAATGTTGAAGTACCAAATATTTGCAAAACTTGTTTGTACCATGCTACATTGTGAGCTGTCGTTCGCATTCCTCCCTATTATACATAAGAAAAGCTTATCGTCAGAAGATGGGAGGATTTATGTTCAAGAAGTTTATTTTTCAAATCATCAAAGGCACGATATTGATGTAAGTGTTCTTCGTTCAGAAGTGCTTTGAACTGTTCGGATTAATGATGATTGGGTTATATTTTTCAATTTTATATAATTTACATCCATAACTGCTGGTCTATCGTCTGTATGGTTAATCTACTGCTTTTGATTACGCAGCTCTGATTGAATCCATTTGTTTAAAGCTGTGTAGCTTTCAATCAGTATATCCACATAATATGTTGCCTAAATCTTTATAAAATGTTATACTATGATAAATATAAATATTTCACATGATGTTTTGAAGGCGATTACTTTTAAGAACAAAAATACTTAATATAAGAAGGACAGTCACTGAGCTCATAAATGTCTTACAATAGTAATGGCTATAAATAACGCCACCTTGCTGCTCACCACTTCTAGTAAACTTATCCTTATATTGCGACAACATGACGAAAACACCATTAGTTTCGCGTTACGTACGTGGCTTTCTCGGTATTGCTGCACACACTGGCTGTTTCTCTTACGATGTCACGTCACGTCGCCAACGAGTTATGTTACATATGTCAGTGATAAGTTCATTTTTATGGCAAGTTGTAAAATTTAATCAAAAACTTGTTGATATGTAATTAGTTGGCACATTCTTGCTGAAGCATGGTTGGTATCTATGTATGCATAGGTATCCGCTTGGTTGGGAAAGTTGTTTGATAGTAAATCTGATACCACACACGTCGCAGATCATAAACCTGGAAGGTTGTGTAAACATTCATAGCTTTGATGTGACACCATGATTTTGCAGTGGATGGAGATTTAGAAGAGATGGTGCTTGTATGCATCCATACTGTTTTTATATGCAATATTTTGACGAATACTAGAATCTCGGCTATGCAATACTTAGCTGATAGAAGGAATGCCATGGATATTCTTATCAGAACATCATTAGCATCGCGTGGATTTTCCGGTGATCATCATAAATACATTCACCCAGTATAATTTTCTCTCAAAATTACGCCAAACATTCGTTTTCAAAATTATACTCCCATTTCTCCCCGGGTTGATGTCCAATGATGAAAATTCATCTCCTCGTTTCACACAGCAATAACCACCACCATAAAGGCAATCCGCTTCACCGCACCGCACAATTTCTGCTACCGCTGTTGTTGGCATGATGATTTTCGGAAAGCATTTCACACCGAATGCACCTCCCCAACCATCCCGGTGCGTACACCCCTTGAACGGATTGTTGCATCGTTTGTACACACGTGAGGATTGAACCAAAGGGGTAATTTGGCTGGCCAATCGCGCTTTTGGGACTGCTGGGGCCAATCGATGCGATGGGGCGGATGGAGTAAGATGACTTTGGGAATGAATTCAATTAAGGCCGCACGGGACGACGTGTAATTTTTGCTATCTTGCCTGTCTTTCTAACAATTTACCTCGCAATTTTGAAGAAGGGAATTTCAATTTCTACTGCACTGACGTAGCTGAAACTTTAGTCGATTGTACACCGAAAGTGAGCAAATGAACGATCAAATTTCTAGTCGAAAATATGAAGTAGAAGTTGAGATTTGCATCTTTTTATCAACAGAGCAATGGCGGACGATTCAGCCACCGTCCCGTCCGGCCTTAAGATGCATTTAGTGGAATTTTGTTGGAAATTCTTAAACATAGAATTTGAAATCATAAAAGCCGAGCAGTTAAACAAGTTCTATAAATTAAAGGCATGATGCACACTGCACAGATATCGTATTATCATTATTTTAGATCTTTTCGCCCTACGCAATGCTTTTTTTTTGTATGGAACGCCAAAAACTTTAACAGAAGAGTCATTCGCCATTTTTTGAACGGTTAGTATTGAAATTGTAGTTTTCATTAGTTTTTCCATGCATAATTCCACTGTAGTTGAACATTACTCAGAAAACGTCTAGGTCCACTAATTTTTTATACTTCCCTTTGCATTTAAACTCGCTCAAATTCCATTTTGTATATAACATTTGTATCAGAAATACGGCTACCAAATGTTGAACGCTTCCTTAAGCTAGCTTATCCAAATGTTTCACGATTCTCGTTAATTTTTGATGACGTATAACCCGGCATAAACCAATCATTGACCTGTTTTTGCTTTGACCCTGGTATACCCATGGGACCTCCTTAACCCCCTGGCACACCCTTTGAACGCATCCGATCCCCCTTGAAAACTCTTGGATCGCTTCTGAAACCCCTGCAACGCCCTAAAATATCCCTCAAGGACCCCTTAACCATCTGAATTCCTCTGGAACATCCCAGGAACGCCCTTGAAACCCCTTGAAAACCCCTGGAACGTTCTTGAAGACCTCTGGAACACCCATGGCCTATCTAGATGCATGGATAATTCAGGCAAGGAATCGCTCAAGAAATGAGAAAACATCGCTTTATTCCGGATCCTAGTACGGAGCTGAAACGAAACGTCAAATCAAATGGGGCCCGCTGTTTTAAATTCCTTGACCATTTCGGTCACGAAAAATAATGCACTGAGCGAAAATTACTTGATCAATCCCGTTTGAAGTGCATACCTCGCATAGGGGAGCCGGCCGTTAGGCCGAAAGCCGTTAGGCCGAATGCCGTTAGACCGAAGGCCATTAGGCCGAATGCCGTTAGGCCGAAGGCCATTAGGCCGAATGCCGTTAGGCCGAAAGGGTCGTTAGGCCGAAAGGGTCGTTAGGCCGAAAGAGTCGTTAAGCCGAAAGAGTCGTTAGGCCGAAAGGGTCGTTGGGCCGAATGGGTTGTCATTATATGTGTCTACTGATTTTATCGTTTTGTATTGCACAAAACGAAATAAACATGATAAAAGTCGACGTCATAGGGGAACTGCATGGAAATCAATTTGGGAGGCGAAGTAGAAAAAAATCAGCATCTTGAAAAAGTTTATTTTTAGCCAAAAACAAAGAGTTATGGTGAACAGTAACATTGTCAACATGATTATACTACTTGCAAATGAATGTAATGCAAATCAAAAAGGCTGTTATACCTAACCTAAAAGCATCAACATCATCGTGCTTATCATTCTACCATGAGCAGGATACAAAAAAAGGAAACAGCGCAAAGGTAACCAGTTCAATACAGTAAAATATAATACATTTAGGCGCTGTACAAAGTGTAACTTCAGCTGCCAATTGGAATCGCTTACGTAGTGCCCTAGTGGACAAAAAAGCTGTAAGCATAAGTGGTTAAGAATAAATATAGCATTTCAGCTATTAAATTTATCATCGGAAATTTTGCCTTCTTTTAAACATAGGCTGTTCTTTGTAGTTTTAATGTTCTGCTTACTATGAGCATTACAGCAATTTAATTTTTCATCGAAATTTTTTCCTTCTTTTGAAAATAGGCTGTTCTTTCTAGTTTAACTTTCTACACTACTACTATAAATACTTCAGCCGTAAACTTTTCCATTCGAGTATTTCCTTCTTCTGTACATAGGTTTTCTTCAAGTCTAACAGTTGTACTCACTATAAGCATTACAGCTTTTAAATCCTTCATCGGAGATTTTTTTCTTCTTCTAAACATAGGCTTTTCTCTCTAGTTCTAGTGTTCTACTGACTATGAGCATTACAGTAATTAATTTTTGCATCAGAGATTTTCCCTTCTTTTGAAAATAGGCTGCTCTGTCTAGTTTAACTATTCTACTCATTATAATTATTACAGCCATTTATTTTTGCATCAGAGTTTTTCCTTCTTCTGTACATAGGCTTTTCTTCTAGCCTAACAGTTATACTCACTATAAACATAACAGCTATTAAATTTTTCATCGGAAATTTTTCCTTCTTTTGAAAAAGGCTGTTCTTTTTTTTCATTATAAAGATTACAGCCATTAACTTTTTCATCAGAGTTCCTTTTTCTTCTGGACATAGGCTGTTTTACTCATATACGTATTACGTAGCTATTAACTGTTTCATCTGAAATTTTACTTCTTCTAAACTCTTTCTAGTTTAACTGTTCTGTTTCACGGCGGTAGTCTACTGCTGCTCTTTCTAGTTTAAATGTTTTACTCATTATGAGGACTACAGCTTTCAACAGAGTTTTTCTTTCTTCCGAACATAGGGTGTTTTTTCGTAATTTTACTTTTATACTCACTATAAGCATAACGGCTAACAACTTTTTCATGGAAGATTCTTCCTTCTTTTAAACATAGGCTGTTCTTTCTAAGTTTTAAAGAACTCGATTCAGTTCCACTTAATCTTGTTAAGGCGAAACTGGAAGCATTTTCTCATTTTTTCGGTTTTTCATTTTTTATTAAATAACGAAGCAATATTTTCAAAATTGGTTTTCGTACACATGTAGAGTATGGAATGGAAAATGTTTTCCATTTTTGTAGAAACCATTTTTTTGTGAAATTTTGTTCAAAAATGGTTTCTGTAAAAACGAAAAACATTTTCCACTACAAAAAAAATCAGAAGATGCCTCGATCCATACTCTACATGTGCACGAAAACCGATTTTGAAAATATTGCTTCGTTATCTATCTATATCTATCTATCTATATCTATATATATATATATATATATATATATATATATATATATATATATATATATATATATATATATATATATATATATATATATATATATATATATATATATATATATATATATATATATATATATATATATATATATATATATATATATATATATATCTATATATATAAAAATGCAGTGGCATACGTGGGACCGCGCATAACTTGCGAACGGAAGGTCCGATTCTAATCGTCTTAGTTTTGTTCTGTTAGTTTTCACCCAAGGAAGGTTTATGAGGCAAAAAACATGGAAAAATTGAGAGTTTTTAAAAATCGATCTTACATACGTTTTGTGACCGGGGACTTGGTCTTGGATGGAAACTTAAAACATCAAAAAACGCAGTAGGCAAGACAAAGTTTGCCGGGGACAGCTAGTATATATATATATATAAATGCAGTGGCATACGTGGGACCGCGCATAACTTGGGAACGGATGGTCAGATTTGGGTCGTCAAAGTTTTGTTCTGTTAGTTTTCACCCAAGGAAGGTTTATGAGGCCTAATACATGGGAAAATTGAGAGTTTTTGAAAATCGGGTTTTCATACACTTTGAACGGGGACTTGGGCGCTTGGCAAGGGACTTGAAACGTCAAAAAACGCAGTAGGCAAGACAAAGTTTGCCGGGTACAGCTAGTTTAATAAAAAATCAAAAACCAAAAAGTGAGGAAATGCTTCCAGTTTCGCCTTAATCATGTTCGTTCTGAAACTCTGAATTTGTACCAGGTGTAACTATAATTTAGACTATAAAACGCGAAAAACTATTAGTATGTTTATTCAATTAACCATTCAAAGCCAACCAAAATTTCAAGACCGAAGACCGTTTCCCTGAAACATTAAGGACAATTGTTTTGAAATCCCGCTTCAACAATGCATCAGAACTTCAGACGCACAAATCTCAAGAAGCAAGCTTCAAATAACAGATCATTTGATTATTCTGTTTTTGCTCACTTGTAATAAGCTTAAAATCAGAAGCTCACATGCACTGATTTTGTTTACGAAAGGATTTGTGCGCTCGAAATTGTGAGTCGGTGCCAAAGTCGGCCATTGTGGCAGCCATTTTGGGATTCTAGCAAGTCATCCAGTTGCCTAAGCAAACCGTTTAACCTTACCACACAATTGGTCTAGTGACCAGTTCGGCCTAACGACCCGACCTATCTGGCCTAATGGCATATTCGGCCTAACGATCATTTCGGCCTAACGACCCTTTCGGCCTAACAACCCTTTCGGCCTAACGGAATCCGGCCTAACGACATTCGGCCCAACGGCATTCGGCCTAACGGCTTTCGGCCTAACGGGGTAGAACCCTCGCATAAAGCTTGTTTCGTAACAGCTATGTCTTTAAATTAATTTAAAGAAATGTTTAGTTCTCGTTTATCATTATTTTTTTCAACGTAAATATTTGTGATTTTGTAACTATATTCTTTTTCTTCTTCTTCTTTCTGGATCTACATTCCAACTGGAACTTGGCCTGCTTCTCTTGAACTTAGTGTTCATTGAGCTTTTCCACAGTTATTAATTGAAGTGCTTTCTTCGCCTGCCGTTGCATGAATTTGTATATTGTGAGGCAAGCACAATGATACACTATGCCATATTTATCGGCAAGCCTCGTTGGATAAATTTATGACTCGTGCCGTAAAAATCTTCATTTTGCAATTCATTGTATAAATAACTATTTTATTCTAAAATAGTTCTTGAAGTACTAAACATTTTTGCCGAAGACACAAACACTCTTTACAGAATATCAAGATATATAGGCTAACTATAACTTTCACTCCATAATTTGAATATACACTAGCGCAATCTACTGAGCTTATACCACACAAATGACTACTAGACAAGGGCTGAAAGTCTCTTAAATAAAGTCAAATCAATCAATCAATCAATGTCTACTAGAGTAAAGTGCCGTAAATAAATAATAACACATAATAATAATAATACTGAGCTTATTTCGATTCAATGTATTTTTCGTAAGATTGCTCTTGTTCTATTGGACAATTTTGTCGAAGACAGCATTATTCTAGAAAGTCACGATCAAAAGATACAATCATTCGTGCCGTGGGATCCAATGGACCCCAGGGGTACAAACTCGCCCGGTGCAACTTTGACATCAAGGATAACCGAAGTACGCCATCAATCTATTGATATTTTTACACAAATAACTCATCGTGGTGTAGTTTAAAGGTACCGTAAAATAGGGCTGACATGTCAATCCAAACTATTTTGCGACAACTTGAAAGTGGTTCTGTTGTCTAATAGACCCCAGGTATCCATTAAAGGGTTAACAGGTAAACTTAACAGGTTATTTTAAGATTTTTTTTCGTTTTGGTCAAAGTACCTGAAATTTAAACCTGCCAATACCACGACTTGCATCGGGCTGATGCTGACTGTGTTGAGTTGATCGAAAGTTCAATTTTCTATTCATACTAAAAGATTTCATGTCGGTTCATCATAATGCACGGTATTTAAGTTTTAGTAAATTTTCCATTTATAAACAATGTAAAATTTAATTAAAACATTACACACATTACACACTTTAAGCTTAACAATAAAACTTTTGTTTTATACATTTTTGAACACGATTTCGAAATCAGCGCGTTATTATGCATGAAAAATGTTGATCATTGATTAAAGTTTATTATTTCCGTTTTATTTTGTGACCTGGTGTTATACCCAAGTAACATTTTCAGTTTTATGAAACACTAGAGGATCACCATGAACCTACTTCAATAAAACTCTCAGCAACATTATCTGCATTCCTTCTATCATTACCTCAGAAAGATTACAATCTTGCTAGTTGGCCAATTTGGTCCGCGGGCCCCCACATTTTAGGGGCCCCCACAAAACCCTTTTCTGGTTACTAACATTAGCTTTTTTTCATATTGCTCAAATGCTGTTTGAAAATAAGGAAAAACATTTTTGTTCATCCGAGGGGCCTCCACATCCACTCGGGCCCCGGGCCCCCACAATCCTTAATCCGGGCCTGAGCAGTAGTTGTATTATACAAGGTCGCCTAGAAGTTCTGAAATTACTCAAAAACTTTAATATTTATAATAAGTTGAAGTGACAGCAAAACGAAATCAAAATTTGAAATCAAATTGAATCAAGACAAACTGATATCAAAATGTGCTATCAATTTGCTACTGATTACAAATCGTGTTTTCGATTTGCTATCATTTTGTTGTTAGACTTTGCTCGGGGCACCATTCTTCTTATTTCTGGCTCTACGTTCCCATAGGGACTTGGCCTGCATCGCTTCAACTTAGTGTTCTTTGAGCATTTCCACAGTTATTAATTGAAGGGCTTCCTTTGCCTGCTATTGCATGAATTTGTATATTGTCAGGCAAGTACAATGATACACTATGCCCAGGGAGTCGAGAAAATTTTCCCGACCGGAACGGGAATCGAACCCGCCGTTCCCGGATTGGCGATCCATAGCTAACTGGAGACCCCATTACGGGTGTGAATTATGTGCCAAAAACAAAGATGGCACTCGGTCAGCAGGCAGCCGCTGAACAGCTAGCATAAATGCCGTTTGATCTTAGATAAAACCATTTGGCTTACTCGTATCTTTTATAATAGCAAAGCACATTTATAGAATAATTTACCACAACATTGATAAGTCTATGTTAGTAGTTTTGAATGGACGGTTCTCTAGAGGAACAGAATGCTATGATAAACTTATTTTAAATACCATGTCATATTTGATTTTAAATTTTGGCTACAGAAGGTTATGGAAACAGTAAGAAGTAAGATTTTGAACTGTGATTTTTTTGCATATTCAAATGCTTCCTGTAGGCAATACGGCATGTTTGCTGCTATAATAAAACCTTAATAAATTACCACGAAAGCTAAAAGGTTGCCAGTTTGTTACTTGGATATAAACGAAACTATTATTGTTATACACACTAAATTTTATTTCCCAAGTTCGACTGTGCGAATCTCGGATTCTGAATTTTAACCCAAGCTTAACTAACAAGATGGTGAGTTACTTGGCTGAGCTGAGAATTCATAAAACATTTGGCTATCTTCTCGGCTGTGAAATCACGTCAAGTGAAAACCGAGATTCGGCATTCTGAATTAAGTGTGAATATGAAACGTACCGTAAAATGGGGTAACTTTGATAGTTTTTTAGCGAATTTTCTTATTATTTTTCCATGTAACAGAATTTTCCCTACTTTTATATTTTTAAAACAAGTACTGGGGTATCAGTTATCATTTGCAATTGAAAGATTTGATGATTTTAAATATTTTGGGTGACTTTCAGTTTTCCATATGAGCGAGATTCAGATTTTCATTTTGGGGTAACTTTGATTGTGTTCTGAAAAACACATCAAATCTTAAAAAATAACCACATATTGAAATCTTAGGAATATTAACATGATGAGAGAAGCCTTGTGGAATATACCAGAGATTTTTTTATATCAAAACATTTATTTTTTACTAAATTTTACATATAAAAATGAGTTTGTGGAGTACTGAGTGAAAAACACAGTGAATTTAGTCATAAAAAATCATTATCTTTGTAAAAATATATGTTTAACGGTACATCAACATATGAAGGCATGCTATTCATGGTGAGTTTTTTTTGGTATATTTTTTAATGTTCTATTAACAAATTTTGAATAACACTGATTTATCTACATGAAATTACAAGGCCATTGCATACTTTTAGGCGTTTATTGGTGTATGGAGATTTATGTCCCAATTTACAAAATTGAGTCCAGTTTGCAAAATCACGCTTCGTTAAGAGATTCAATGCCAGATTTGGAATCTACTATAATGGATCTACCGAGAATAAAAAGCCATTCATTGAAAAAATAGTTAAAACAGAGTTGTGGAGCAGGTTGTTTGAAGGGTTTGACAAATGACAGAAAAATCATCAATTTTTATTTTTAGCCCAAAAAGTTAAATATAAACTCGATTTTAATGAAAATTCGTTTAAGATGGACTTTCATATGTATAGTTTTGATCTACGATTGCCCTTTTCTTAACTGGTTAAAGGAATCATAGTTATAAGGTAAACTATACCATGCCTGTCGCGTTATCAAAGTTACCCGCATTATCAAAGATACCCCATTTTACGGTACGTATAAAGAGACTTCATAATAAACCAATAGAATGGAAAGGGCTCACCAATTGAAAAGAAATCGAGACTTGAGCAACAATCAAGCTGTTCAGTTGCCAAGCTACAGCACACTAACAAATGATGGGTTCCCGCCAGCAATCGAATCACGAATACGAAAAAAATAAAACGTATCACCGAAGTTATGTGCGATGCCTAGTGCGATGCTGAATTACACACTACCACACACTTTTTGCATGTGTGAAATGTGTTTTCTGAAGGCCTTTCAAACAAGAATGGAATTTGAAATTGTATCCTTGCAGAGCATTTTGATCCTATAATCTGTCTTGTTTATGTCAAGGTACATATGAGTATTAAGATTTTTGTAAAACCTTTCACTTACTAATACTATCGAAGAATGGTACGGCCAGGGCATCATTTTGCTCCATTCATCCCAACTTTAGTCAGATTGAGACCTCTCCGCCTGCATCGCATTTGCCAATGGCTGGCTGGCAACGGATTGGTCAAACCGCATACTACCGCACTCACTGGCATCGGAGGGCAGCAGGGCCATGGCCAAGAAGGAGGAAATTTAAAACACGCAATCATTTAAAATTGATGATAAATTCGTTTTCGGGTGGGGACAATTATACTTTAATTATTTTATTACGATCGGAAACTCGGTTCCGCTCTGTTTGTGACACGCTCCCGGGGTGCGGTCAGATCTCATATATCTGCAATCATGTGTTTTAGGAGCAAATAACTTTTAGCCAACTCGTTTGGTTATCACCTCAAACAACCACGACAGTTGATGGTGTTTGATGAGCTTTTCGGAGTATGGAAATTGTCTGTTGCGTTGAAGTGCTAATCCCTGAATAAAGTCGATTCGCTATTAGAGTGTAAAAGCATGATAAAGTAAAACTATAATAATGTCATAACTTTCATTCAGCAAATTTATCGTGGTAAGTAATTTGTTCTCATGCATTTTTCCGTTGAGGCTAACGTACTCAATCGGTCAAAGAATATCTTATCGTGTCTTATTGTGGTGAAATTTAAAACTGTTATTTTTGCATATGCATAATATATTTTTTTTAATTAAAACGTTGATTTCGCACACTTTTTAATTGCAATTTTACTAAACATTCAAAACTACATATGCAAGGATCAAGACTTTGGATTTGTCAGGATCGAATCTTTTCGTACAAGCACGAGCAACCGCTTGCATATTGCATGAATCTTTCTCCACGTTCATATCAGATTATTTGACACATACGTCACGTTCCAATCAAAACCCACTCGTCAGTCATATTCAGGACAGTTCCAATTCGGAACTTCCGAATCATACATGGAGGAGCCCAGCTGCACTTTGCCAATAATTGATTAGATCTCGTTTTGCGATAAGCTACGCCCGTTTCGATGCTTTTCAGATGCGTCTTTGGCATCACATACTTTCACATGCCTTCCACAATGGGACTAGTGGAGTTGCATATGCACATACCTCCATTTGAGAGCACGTTCCCTCGCTCCTTATATTGATGAAGATCCTAATGGTACCAGCTGCTATTTTATGAGTTTGCCTTTTGACAGAATACAAACGTGTACAGCAGGGTTCTTTTTTCAGTTGAGTAAAATATATTGATAAATGGATACCACATTTTCACCTATCTTTTGCCAAATAATGTATTTTTTAATGCTTTGAAAAGTATAAAAGCATCAATTATTTTCAAGTAGTGTATTGCGCAATAAGGTGGATCACATAAAATCCGAATGTTTGTTATCGAATTGGGGACTGTGATTTGAAAAATGCATTACATAGGATATAATACTTCCATACTCAACGTTAAGTTCTTCTGAACTTTAATTAAGTTATACCAAACTTATTGTAAAATAGTTTTTTTAACACATATCTTCATACATTTTATCATGGGTAGATAATCCCCCTCAAAACATTCGTCATCATTATCAAATGTTCACTAACGGTTGGTTGGTTAAAGAGTTTTAGAACCGTGCCCTCTGAATGGATGCTTCATAACTCAAAAATACCATTCCGAAATCCGTTGCATCCGGAAACGACACGCTACGATGACTCCATCATGCGTTTTAGCACACCTCGAAGAAGAGATTTCGATTTGCGGTACACAGTATGGTTTCTGCAAATCCATACCTACGTATCCGTTTCGGATTCGTGATGATGATTTGGCCCACACCCAATGCCAAATGCTAGAAAGCTTTTCAAGAGAGGAGGTGTTTCATATTCAAATCAATTATCAATGCCGATTCAATGTTGCAAGGCTTGCATTGCAAGGCTGACTGGTTGGCATGAGCGATGAGGCTTCCACTGCCACCGTATGGATCTCCGAAACCATACAGGACTAACGTCCCGGCATTTGTGTTTCCCAGTTGTACCAAACACAGACTGCTGATGCTGGACTGCTAGCTGCTTTTGTGAGGTTGCATATTTTATGCAGGTCACTTGTGTTTTACGTTGCCATCATACGTAGCAAACACGAAATGCTGCAGTTGATTCTTCGAGAGTGCTTTCGTATTAATAAATTGCATATTTTAAGTTGATTACACAAACTGTTTGAAGTGCATTGCTCTCGGATTGATGAGTGCAAAGTTCAAGTTCATGTGGTTGATTCCGAGTATGAAAAATGCACTCAATGTTTGCTTTTTACGTACGGTGCATTTTTGAAAAATGCATTCAATGTTAGCATTTTAGTGCACGGTTTGGGTAAAAAATGACCCTAATTCCAATGGAGGGTCAAAGGAATTGCACCAGCAAATAGTGAAGGAAATCCTTAATCACTAATTGCCGGAGAAGTTCCTGCATACAATTTACAGTTTCGCACTCTGCGAAGGGTCTGCAAACCGTCCTCCACTTGATCGACCCACCTAGCTCGCTGCGAACCACGTCTTCTTGTACCGGTCGGATGACTCTCGAGAACCATTTTAGTCGGGTAGCTATCCAACATCCTGATGACGTGACCTGCCCACCGTAGTCTCCCGCTTTGAGTAAACACAGTGAACTGAAGAAGTAGATACATTTTGAACTGACACTAAGTGAATTTTACGCAACATTTGTTTTATCTGTATTAACGGGATTTTTAGCCCTAGGCTACCCAGGTAACCACTAAGCATTTGAATAAGCCGTGTATCAACCGGTATTACGCATTTAAACTGCTTGCTGCTCTACATAAGCAGTTCAAATGCATAGCTGCCTTGAGTTAGCATAAGCTGTGCTGCTCAAAAGCTTTTGGCTGTTAATTAGCATTTCAACTACTTGAAGTGGTATCACTTGGGAGCATACAGAATGCTTTTCAACTGCTCTTTAAATGCTAGGAGCAAAAAGGTTGGGAGATATGTTACGCATTTGGCAACACATATTGTCTCTCTCTTACAGAGCCTATGCTTCTGTTTACAAATTTGTGCATCTTATTTGTTTCTTCATTACAGTTGACTCTCTACATCTCGATATTGAAGGGACCATCGAGATAGGGAGAGATCGAATACAAGAACCAATTTGTAATGCACACTAGATTGAAAAATAGTCCGTAACTAGGAAAACTCGTCAACAAACAGATGTCACTTCGCCTTCCCAGAATGTTTTGCACCTAAGAAACGAAATCTAGCAACCTGTAAAAACGGGCATAATCGACACATGGAGAGAAAATCTAGAACAAAAACGAACGAGATCGCATCGAGATAGAGGGATATCGAGATAAGGAGATATCGACATGCGTAGGGTCCGCAGATCGTCCTCCACTTGGTCGACCCACCTAGCTCGCTGCGCTCCACGTCTTCTTGTACCGGTCGAATGACTCTCGAGAACCATTTTAGTCGGGTTGCTATCCGACATCCTGATGACGTGACCCGCCCACCGTAGCCTCCCGATTTTCGCGGTATGGACGATGGTTGGTTCTCTCAGCAGCTGATGCAGCTCGTGGTTCATTCGCCTTCTCCAAGTCCCGTCTTCCATCTGCACTCCGCCGTAGATGGTACACAACACCTTCCGTTCGCGAACTCCAAGGGCGCGTTGGTCCTCTGCACGTAGGGTCCATGTTTCGTGCCCATAGAGGACGACCGGTCTAATCAACGTTTTGTAGATGGTTAACTTCGTGTTACGGCGAACTTTATTCGATCGTAGAGTTCTGCGGAGTCCAAAGTATCCTATCTTTGGTACTTCTTCAATCAATGATGACACTAAGACGATCAGATTGGGAATGAATTTATTGCTCAAAGAAACTTATCAGCTAACTTACAAAATTTGTCTGAGGGTGGAGCCTGGACAAATTCATTTAAACAAAAAGACTATTGCCAAGAATGGGCGTTTCCAAACACAGCATGGTGCTTAACGCATGCCTCGAAAAGTATGTCATCATCGTTCAACAATTGCCACACGCGTTGTTGAACGATGGTGTTTAATTTCTTGTAGCGCATGTTGTCAAACATCAGTGCATGTTTGAAAAGGTTTGAAATTTGACCCACGACACGGAATCGTTTTGGGTCTGCTTTGAAAACATGTGGCGGAAGAAATATGAAGAGAAACTGTAAACTCAAGTGTTTCATGTATACAGGAAATTTATTGGCTTTTTGCCTTACGGGAAACGTCGGTTGACTTTTGAGAAATGTAACTTGCTGATCTTATGGAAAACGTCGGTTTTCCAGGAAGGTTTTATGAAATAATGTTTAGGTACAGTACACCTCCCCCCTTTTAGAAGAATGGTGTAGTACAACGAAAGCATTCTAAACTAGATTTGAAATTGGTCAAGACTCCACTTACAATTATTTTTATTTAATTAGTCTATTTTTATGAACTGTTATTGAATTATTTGTTGTTTCTTGTCTGACTTCACAGTTTTGATTGTTTACGTTTGTTACTACAAATGGACCATTATAAAATGCATCTAATTTTCGTCTGTTTTCATTAGACAAATATACTTTATCTCCTATTTTTATTTCAATCGGGTTTGCCATCTGTTCAGAATTTTGACTTCTAAGTAATTTATGTGCAATTAGTTTTTCTCTTGCCAAACAGTTTGATTTCTGAATTTTGTATCTAAGTTCATTTTTGTAAGATTCGAAATTATAAACAGGTTCAACTCTATCGATCTGTAATTCTTGTGGTAACGTAGCTTTAAAACCAAACACTAGTTCATAGGGTGTAAACCCATGATCAGAGTGTGGTGTAGTATTATAGTTAAATTCATAGTATTTCAACCAATCATCCCAGTCGGATTGGTGTTCGTTAACAAAAAATCTCAGGTATTCATTCAAACACCTGTGATTTCTTTCCAACGATCCAATCGTTTGTGGATGATATGCAGTTGAGAAGGTTTGTTTAATATGTAATAAATGACAAATCTGGTCAAGGACTTCATTCTTAAACTCAGTACCTTGATCGGATTTCAGTTCTAAGAAATTACCGTAGATTAAAATAAAATGTTCAATTAAAGCGCGAGCTATTGCATTCGCTTCCTTAGTTTGTAATGGGATAAGAACTACATATTTAGTAAGATCGCACTGTAAAGTTAATGCGTATCTATTATTATGATTACTTCTAGGGAGAGGTCCCACTGTATCGATAGAGACCACTTCAAACGGTTTGGTTGGAGTAGTTGTTACATTAAATTTTTCTTTAGTGTGGGTAATAATTTTATTTTTCTTGCATAATTCGCATGATTTGACGAATTCTGCAATAGTTTTCTTCATGTTTTTCCAAACATAAACTTCTCGGAGTTTAAGGTACAATCTTTTCTGACCTATGTGTCCTCCTAATGGTGTTTTATGATAAGTTTCGATTATATTTTGTATAACTTGAAAATCACTAATGATTCTCTGTGGTTTATAAATTATGATTTGCAAATCTTTTAAAATTTTATTGGCCTTTTGTTTGAATTCATTAATTGGAAAGTATTTGAATATATCTTCATCAGTTGCAACTGCTAGCTCTTTTATTTTCATTGCCTTGGCTTGATTCTCTAATTTTGAAAAAGCAAACTCTAATGTTTGGCTTCCATTATGTTTTGATTGTTGCACTTGTGCGACAATTTTGGTGTATTTATTTTTCTTACAAATTGTAAATGTCAAATAATGATTATCTATATTTGTTACCAATTTTAACATATTTTTAGTTTCAGATGGATTTTCGGTGGTATAAGCTTGAAGTTGATCAATTTTCTCACTTATCACCGGTTTATCCGCAATATTTTTGGTTTTTCTAGTCATAGAGCGTGTATTTACAACTAGAATACTATTTAACTTTAACTGTTCAGAGGTTATATCTATACGCGAGAGTGCATCTGCTCCAACGTTTTCTTTACCTCGTATATATACAATATCAAAATCAAATTCTTCAAGATCGAGACGCATTCTCGTTAATTTCGAGGTTGGATCTTTTATCTTGAATAAATATACAAGTGGTCGGTGATCTGTCCTCACTGTGAATCTTTTGCCATACAAATAGGGTCTAAAATAATTTATAGCCCAATGAATGGCAGTAAGTTCTTTCAGTATAACGGCTTTATTTTTTTCTCCCGGAGTAAATGTTTTACTCGCAAAAGCTACAGGAAGATCTCCTTTTTCAGTGATTTGCGATAGAACGGCCCCACATCCGATATCAGATGCGTCCGTAGTGAGAATAAACTTATTATTGAAGTCTGGATATTGTAAGATTTTTGGTGACATCAGTTGATGTCGTAAATAATCAAATGCTTGTTGACATCGATTTGACCAAACAAATTTTGTGTTTTTCCTCAAAAGCTGATTTAAAGGGTGTGCAATGCTAGCAAAATTTTCTACGAACTTTCTATAATAATTACAGAAAGCTACAAATCTTCTTACCTCGTCGGCATTTTTTGGAATTGGATAATTTACTAAGGTATCAAATTTTGAATCATCGGGTAAAATACCCTTATCGGTAATTTTATGGCCGAGATAAACTACTTCGGTTTGGAAAAATTTGCATTTGGACGGGTTTAATTTGAGATTATAGAACCTCAAACGTTTGAAAACTTCTAATAAGTTTTTTAAATGATGATTAGCTGAGCATCCAACTATTACGATATCATCGATGTAAATAAATGCTATTTCGGGTGTAAGACCTGCCATGGCTATATTCATCATCCGTTGGAAACTATTCGGACTGATGTTCAAACCAAATGGAAGTCTTTTGAATTGATAATGACCAGTATTTGTAGAGAAAGCTGTGTACTTTCTCGACTCTAGATCTAATGGGATTTGGTGGAAACCTGACATTAAATCAAGAGTTGAGAAGTATTTAGCTCTACCTAGCTGATCCAATATCTCGTCGATTCTGGGTAAAGGAAACTTGTCAGCTAAAATTTTCTTATTCAACTGACGAAAATCTACCACAAGTCTCCATTTTTTACTTTGACCTTCTGACTTCTTGGGAACTAGAAGTATTGGGGAATTATAGGGTGATATTGATGGTTCTACGATATCATCCCTGATTAATTTTTGTACTTGTGAATTAATTTCTTCGTGTTGTGAATGAATTGTCCGATAATTCGGTATATACACCGGAACGCTATCATTCAGTGGTATATGTTGTGAATAAAAATTATTTGATGAAAGATTTTCATTTGGTAGACAAAAAATATCCTCAAAATTTCCAATAAGATTTGTTAAAGGTTTTTGAATGTCAAGAGGAACGTTTTTGATATCTAAATTTGCTATAATTTCATTTACTCTTTTACTCTTATTATGTATTTGTTTGTTCTTATTGTACTCTAATTGTATAAAATTTTTTAATGGTTCTGTTTTTGGTATAAAGTTTCTTATTACGGCTAGCTTGTTTGTAGTATTTACAAATTTTACCGTGGTCGTCGCAGGAGATACTATAGTATTTCCACAAAAGATTCCAGGTTGAATCTCTTGAGATAGTACTACGGTATCTTCAACGAAATTAACCGAAGGAATTCGTCTAACTACCTCGCATCTGGCCGGGATAACGATGGCGTTATTCAAATTATCCTCTATCGGTACTTCAATCGACTGATTAGGTACATTAATATTGAGAATCCAAGTCTCATAATCTATTCTACACTTATATTTAATTAAGAAATCACGACCGAGGATACCGTCGGTCGGGATAGGAAATGCTTTTGGAACTATTTGGAAAGTGTGATTAATTACAAAATTATTATGAAATCGAAGGTTTGTCGTAGTTTCAGCTAGTGTTTCAATACATCCCTCTGTTACTCCTGTGAGATTGAATTTTTTTGTAGGGTTAATTTTCTGTAGGACAGAGATTTTTTCGATTTTAAATAAAGAAACATCTGCACCGCTGTCAATAATAAACGTACATTTTGAATTGGTCATCTGAACATCTAGCGTTATAAAGTTCGCGGAATTTAAGTTAATGGTTAATATTGAGGTAGGTTCGGGTGCCCTTGGCTCCCATACACCTGACCTAAAAAATAATCATTTTGCTGTTGTTGCATTCTCGGCGCAGCTGATTGCGGTGTCGCATTTCCTAACGGAATCGGTTGCGACTGTAAAGCTGCAGCAGAATGATTCATAAGTGCCGGTGGCATAGGCATTGAGTTTACTGCATAAACATGGTTTCTATTACCTCCTCCTCGGTTGAAGTTCGGGCGGTAGTGGAACTGACGATTATTGTTTTGATATCGGCCACCTCTGCCTTGAAATCGAGGTCTGTTATTGCCCCTGTAAAAATTTTGTTGGTGTTGTGATCGGTTATATGAATTTTGCTGATTCGGTCTGTTATTGAAGCGATTACTCGTTTGGCCTTGGAATGGAAATGGTTTATTTCCACCATGACCGGGTCGGTTGGAAGAAAATGACAAGATACTTTGATTTTGAGAATTGCCATTCTCTTGAACTTTTTGTATAGCCTCTTTGACCGTTTTGAATGAACCAGCTTTAAGTATTAGTTTTGTTTCTTGATTATTAACTCCATTGACTAAAGCATCAACGGCAGCCCTTTTTACCATATTATTAGCAACATCCTCGGGGATCTGTTTTTCAATGTAAACATTTTTCAATTTGTTAGAAATAATTTCGATTTGCTCGCAGTAGGAGTCTAAACTCTCTCTTTGTCTAATCGATTTTAATTTGGCTAAAATTTGTTCTGGCGATGTTGTATCACGACATCTTTCTGTTATATTTTTGATGAAATCATCAAATGTTTTAATGCTCTCAGGTAATCCGAGACGTGCTGTGCCAGTTATTCTGGTTTTCATAAATTTTAATAACATTGCTTGGTGCTCATCAGCTGTTAATTCCTTCATTAAGTTACAAGCATCTACGAACGCTTGTAACCCGTCGCTGGCACCTTCATAAATTGCTATTACTGCTGTAGCAGTACGTATATCAAATGCATGCGCGGACGCTTGCGGTGTTATTGCTTGAGTAGTCATTTTTAATTTGTTTATAAGAATAGAAATGAGCTCTGTTTTTGCAAGATCAATTATATTTACTATATCCGAAAAAATGGCATCCGATATATTATTTGGTTTTCTTATAGCAAATTCTAATTGGCTTATCAAAAAGTTGACGTCTTTCAGATGATTCTCTAAAGTAAAGGCAGTATTTTTATTATTTATCGATTTTTTAATATTTCCATAGATTTTTATTAAATTTTTGTAATAATATAGAATTTCATCATCTCTCATGATAATTTGTAACGTAACAACTGATAAACATAATATTTTTTTTTTTAAAAGTACTCAGAATATACATATCTTTTGGTTTGCTGCTTTGCTGCAATGTCCTCTGTTGCCATGCTGCTTTTCCATCTCTGCTGCTACACCTGTTCTGCTGCTTCATCTGCTGCCATCACAATTCTTCGTTCCTCAGCACATCATTTTTATTATTTTTTTTTTTCACTGTTTACCTCTTAAAAGGCGAGGTAGTTGCCTAGTTTTTCTTGGATGTTATCAATTGTTCATTAATTTATCGTTGAACTCCACCGAATCATTGAACATAGTTTAATGTTTATTATTTATTTTTCGACTGCTCACTTTTTCAATTAAACACGCACGGTACCGTTATTCAATCGGTTTAACTCGACTTCTCTACGCGCTGCTGTCGAGACGCGACTTGATAGAATTTTATTGCAAGTCTTTGCAATAATATACGCGACCACAATCACTGCAATAATGATTACTGATATTGCTATTAATATTTGTTCAACACCTGCACTTTGGTTTACTTGCGCGGCGCTGTTCGACACTATCTCATCGCTGCTGAACCAACCCATTATTAATTGTTTTTATTTTAGGGGTTTATATTT
Source organism: Aedes albopictus (assembly GCF_035046485.1). Lineage (NCBI taxonomy): Eukaryota > Metazoa > Arthropoda > Insecta > Diptera > Culicidae > Aedes > Aedes albopictus. Next base: position 368,949,335 of record NC_085137.1, read on the forward strand.
TTTTTTTTTAGCACTGTTTGTCACTGTTTGATTACCACTTTGTATTTTCTTGAATCGGTTTCATCACCTTTTCTGCAGATTTAACACTTGGCACGTGTCGCCATATCCTATCTTTGGTACTTCTTCAATCAATGATGACACTAAGACGATCAGATTGGGAATGAATTTATTGCTCAAAGAAACTTATCAGCTAACTTACAAAATTTGTCTGAGGGTGGAGCCTGGACAAATTCATTTAAACAAAAAGACTATTGCCAAGAATGGGCGTTTCCAAACACAGCATGGTGCTTAACGCATGCCTCGAAAAGTATGTCATCATCGTTCAACAATTGCCACACGCGTTGTTGAACGATGGTGTTTAATTTCTTGTAGCGCATGTTGTCAAACATCAGTGCATGTTTGAAAAGGTTTGAAATTTGACCCACGACACGGAATCGTTTTGGGTCTGCTTTGAAAACATGTGGCGGAAGAAATATGAAGAGAAACTGTAAACTCAAGTGTTTCATGTATACAGGAAATTTATTGGCTTTTTGCCTTACGGGAAACGTCGGTTGACTTTTGAGAAATGTAACTTGCTGATCTTATGGAAAACGTCGGTTTTCCAGGAAGGTTTTATGAAATAATGTTTAGGTACAGTACAAAAGTAAGCACGATTTCCTGCCACAATGCGCCTTTGAATTTCTCTGGTGGTGTCATTGTCGGCGGTCACCAGTGAGCCCAAGTACACGAATTCTTCAACCGCCTCGGTATCATCACCGTCGATATGAATTCGGGGTGGCGGGCGCGGTGATTCCTCCCTGGAGCCCTTTGCCATCATGTACTTTGTCTTCGACACATTAATGACTAATCCGATTCGCCTGGCTTCACTCTTTAGTCGGATGTACGTTTCCGCCATCGTCTCAAATTTACGAGCAATAATATCAATATCATCGGCGAAACCAAGCAGCTTAACGGACTTCGTGAGAATCGTCCCACTCGTGTTTATCCCCGCTCTTCTTATTACACCCTCCAAAGCAATGTTGAACAGCAAGCACGAAAGACCATCACCTTGCCGTAACCCTCTGCGAGATTCGAAGGGACTCGAGAGTGTCCCTGATACTCGAACTACGCACATCACTCGATCCATCGTCGCCTTGATCAACCGTATCAGTTTATCCGGGAATCCGTATTCGTGCATAATCTGCCATAGCTGTTCTCGATCGATTGTATCATACGCCGATTTGAAATCGATGAACAAGTGATGTGTGGGCACGTTGTATTCGCGGCATTTCTGCAACACCTGGCGGATGGCGAACATCTGGTCCGTTGTAGCGCGTTCACCCATAAATCCAGCCTGATATTGCCCCATGAACTCTCTTGCAATCGGTGATAGACGGCGGCATAAAATTTGAGAGAGTATCTTGTAGCCAGCGCTCAGTAGTGTGATCGCGTGGTAGTTCCCGCAATCCAACTTGTCGCCCTTTTTGTAGATGGGACACACGATACTTTCCATCCATTCCTCCGGTAATACTTCCTCCTCCCAAATCTTGGTAATGACCCAGTGTAGTGCTCTCACCAGTGCTTCTCCACCGTATTTTAGAAGCTCGCTTGGTAGTTGATCTGCTCCAGCGGCTTTGTTGTTTTTCAACCGGCCAACTCCTCCCCAATCTCTTGAAGGTCAGGGGCCGGAAGTGTTTCGTCCAGTGCACATACTCCTAGATCTGTTACCACGCCACCTTCGGTACTTGCAACGTCGCCATTGAGGTGCTCATCGTAATGCTACCGCCACCTCTCGACCACCTCCCGCTCGCTCGTGAAAATATTCCCGTGATTATCTCGGCACATGTCGGCTTGTGGCACAAAGCCTCTGCGCGAGCGGTTCAGCTTCTCGTAGAACTTTCGTGTGTCCTTAGCGCGGTACAGCTCTTCCATCGCTTCGCGATCTTGTTCTTCCTGCTGGCGCTTCTTCATCCGGAAGACTGAGTTCTGCCTGTTCCGCGCCTGTTTGTAACGTGCCTCATTCGCTCTCGTACGGTGTTGCAGCATTCTCGCCCATGCTGCATTCTTCTCGTTTTTCAACTGTTCACATTCGCCGTCGTACCAGTCGTTTCTGTGATTCGGAGTCGCGAAGCCTAGTGCTGTAGCCGAGGTAGTACCTATGGCGGATCGGATGTCCCTCCAGCCATCTTCAAGTGTAGCTGCGCCGAGCTGCTCTTCCGTTGGTAGGGCCAGTGCTAACTGCTGCGCGTAGTCTTGAGCCACTTCTACGTTACGAAGTTGCTCGATGTTGAGCCGCGGCGTTCGACTTCGACGCGTGGTGATAACTGTCGAAAGTTTTGAGTGCATGCATACAGCGACTAAGTAGTGATCCGAATCTATATTCGCACTGCGGTATGTGCGGACGTTGGTTATATCTGAGAAGAATTTACCGTCGATTAGAACGTGGTCGATTTGGTTTTCTGTTTGATGGTCGGGTGATCTCCAGGTGGCTTTGTGGATATCTTTGCGGGGGAAGAAGGTGCTTCGGACTACCATACCACGGGAGGCTGCAAAGTTTACGCATCGCTGGCCGTTATCATTCGATACGGCGTGCAGGCTGTTTCGCCCGATTACCGGTCTGTACATTTCCTCCCTTCCTACCTACGCGTTCATGTCGCCGACAACGATTTTCACGTCACGCGGCGAGCAACCATCGTATGTTTGCTCTAACTGCGCGTAGAACGCTTCTTTCTCGTCATCGGGTCTCCCTTCGTGTGGGCAGTGGACGTTGATGATGCTGTAGTTGAAGAAACGGCCCTTAACTCTCAACATGCACATCCTTGCGTTGATCGGCTGCCACCCGATCACACGTTGTCGCATCTTGCCCAACACTATAAATCCTGTTCCCAGTTCATTGGTGGTGCCTCAGCTTTGGTAGAAGGTAGCCGCTCGATGCCCGCTTTTCCACACTTTCTGTCCAGTCCAACAAAGTTCCTGCAACGCCACGATGTCGAAGTTGCGGGGATGTAGTTCGTCGTAGATTATCCTGTCACATCCTGCGAAACCTAGTGACTTGCAATTCCATGTTCCAAGTTTCCAATCGTAGTCCTTATTTCGTCGCGTGGGTCTTTGCCGATTGTATCGAGTCGTATTTTCTCCTATGTTATTCGCAATGGGGATTTTTACGGGTGGCTTAGGGGTTGTCCATAAACCACGTGGTCATTTTTTTGGGACTTCTCAACACCCTCCCCCCCCCCGCGTGGTCATTAGTCCATACAAAAATTTTTATTCGTCCATACAAAATGGTCATCGGCCGAACCCCCCCCCCCCCCTCCTGACCACGTGGTTTATGGACAGCCCCTTATTGGGCCTACGCCAACACTCCTGTCTCGCCGGAGGGCCATCGCGCCAGTTCTGTTTAACGTCCCAACCAACACTGGGACGACCACGCTGATGGGGCTACCACCTTGGATCTAGCTGGGCGTGGTGCAGCGTTTCTTACTCAGCCGCTGGATGCCAGAACAGACGCTGTTTGAGCCGCACCTCCTTGGTGAACAGACACTCGGATCGTACCTCCTCAATCTAGCTGAAGTCAGAAGGACAACAGTGCCCAGGCTGCACTACCAGCTAAGCACACAACTCTTAGCTGGCGGTCTTTGTCATCGCTTGACCCGTGGAAGCATGAGGTAGGGACTTATGAGGACCAGAGCTATATTGGACGCTCTCCTTATCGACTCACCGAATTGATGAAGTGCGGTGATGTAAAACGTTGTAAATTTTAATTTCAATTGCATCGTCAATCCAAAAGCATTTCGGACTACCGAAAATCAAACTAACAGAAATTCTTATTACTAAAACAGGATAACATCGACAATCGATTTCACCAAAAAATCGGAATCAAAATACCTGAAAACATCAAATGTTTCTGAACATTTCCATTATACCGTGTTATGAAACTTTTACAACAAACAACGTGGGTAGCACTTCGTGTTTCGTGTCCTGCACACTGAATTTCAGATCCTTTTTCATTATGCTTTTTATGCTCTCATCACGTCACCTTTATAAGTTAACTTCAGATCATTTTATACATTTGGAAGTTATTCAAGAGCTTACAAAAGGACACTCGATTTTTTTTTCAGGCAAAAGGTTCAACGACATCCAAAGGGTTCAGTATCAAGAGCAAAAAATACCTAGCGAAGTAAAACCGTATTATTCCAAGTTCTTTTCTCCCCTGCACTCTGAGCAGTTTCATTGAGAATCTCCAATAGTCAAAAAGCTCCCCAGCACCCCAGTCCCAACGAAGAAAAAGCGAAAGGTTCTTCTATCAAACTTTGCGACAGACTCCTTCTGGCTTTCATTCAGAGTCTCTCCGACGCAGTCAGTTTTTCCACGGGGACCCCTCCCGCTACCACAGTGAGAAAAACGCTCATCAATCCTTCCTCGCTGGTCTGATCTTCCCTCGCGCGCGGGGACAAACGATAAAAATTCAATGAAGTATAAAATTTTCATTGTGAATGGGAAAATAAAAGAAGCAACTCTGGCACGACGAAAAAGAGGGTGCGTTCGAGATCGCTCTCGATTTTTCCACCTTTCCTCCTTACAGCAACGGCGCGCACCTCGCTGTGAAAACCGAGCTTATCGTCAATGACAAGTGTAGCTAGGGAGGGCACCTTTAAGTATTAGGGAACATTCTCGTGAAGAGGTGAATTTTTCGAACATTTCCGAGCTTCTGGAAGGGGTTCCTGAAAATGTATGAAACTATAAAATTTTGATTTAAATTCAGGACAAGTCTTCGCAAAATAAAGATTATATATATACTGCCCATGATCGCATAGTCGACGTAACCGCCGTTGACAACGTCAGCATTCACAAGCCAATATCTATCGCATGTTTCTACACAGATTTATTAAATAGAGCACAAGATTAAATCACTAGCTAGATGTTACCGTGAAAAAAAAAATCTCAAAATTTTCATTATTTATTGTTAAAATTTAAAAAGTGTGTTGGAGACTACAATGGCGCTTACGTCAACTATGTGAATATGAGCAGTATATTTAAAGATTACTCATAAAAAAATATCTTTAACAATTTATCTGGTCAATATTGATAGATTTTCAGGTGAGATTCCGAAATTAATACTCAATTATAAACAATCCTAAAAGAGGGAAGAATCATCAATCGATCTGGTTAGTTAGTAAGACACTGAAATGTCATTTTTTTAGACAGTACAGGTCTAACTGTTGATCTTTGGGTTTCTCTGTGCTTTTTATTGATTTTTTTTTTCAGTTACACTGTTAACAGTTATTTTGTAATAATGCCATCTTTTGAAATTTTTAGACACAATTACAACTACTACTGTAACAATGTAGTGGTATCTCGAAAAGTCATATAAAACTGGAATCTAGAAGAAAATTATCTAGACATTTTAAGGGTACTAAAGGGTCAGTCACGGGTTTCCTCTTGTCTCGTAGCTACGTCAATGGTGCCCCACGATATGGTTGGCTTTGTGTCCCGTCTTCCAAGTCGCACAGGGTGAAATATTCAAATTCACTTGTCTTCCCTTTCGAGAAACTACCGCCGCCTTACGCCATAAGAACAATCCGCGCTCGAGATCCGATTCGACGGAACGTTGTCTTCGTCGCGGTCGTCGACGGTGGTACCTAGCTATCTTTGTTCTACGACGCAGGGCAAAAAGCCGCTTCTTCTGCTCCTTAGACAATAAGTGCCACTTCAAAAGGTCCCTTCCCGGGGGTGGAGCCTCAACGATGGGCCGCAGACACTGACTGTGTGCCGCGTCTCGTAGTATGGAGATGTGGCAGATGGAAGTTCTTTTTTATCCGTGCTTTTTAGTCTGTTTCAGGTAACTACTGCTTCTAGCATGGTGGAAAGCCGAGTTCAGGTGAGTGCACTCTCTGCTCCTTTATGTAGCATCTTTGCGCTGGATCATAGCCAATGCTCGGCGTGGAAACTGCAGCAGATCGGAAGTCGAAAATGCGGCTACGACCGGCGTATCGCTGCAGCGAAAGTCTGAAAAAAGGGATGATTGAACGGCTGAATAAAACGGGAAATATATTCATGGGAAGCTAATGTGGTAAATGATGTGTGCAAATCTGCGGTAAATGATGATTGCTTCCAATAAAAGAAGGAAATCGAAGGTTTTCCTACGGGAAAATGTGTCACCGGGGATTAACGACGGTCGGATGGCACTGAATTACCGGAGACGGATTGTGTTTAAACGGATTTATATGGAGATAAGTTGTCGTTACACGAAATGCGATTTTGCAATTACGTTGGATAATGTGCTATCGCATATGAACTAGAACAAAAAATAAATTGTTCTATGTTGCCCTATGGAATGAAAGTGTTGTAAAATACCAATTTTTGGCACTGCTTTCCGTCTGAAATAGCCATAATATAGTGGTTGACGATCAAGCAATGGAACCACAAACAAAGTATGATTCCCAACTCTGGCACTTGCGACTTCTCGTCTAGTTTCTCTTCCCTCCGAGAGCGACTCGACTAACATTTACTTTTTGATAAGCTCATGGCTCTAACAAACCGAAATAGTTGGACATCTGCAAACGGTAAGTTATTATGGACCCCTAATCGGACTGCAAAGGGATCATCAGCCACGCATCAACACGCTCGTGCTCATCCTTTTACGGTTTTTATCTAATTCACGTCTACCTTATCTAAGCAACACACATGTCATATATGAGTCACGTCAGCGCTAGTTTTGGCTATATAGAAGGTTGTTTGACGTAATTCCAGCGTTGTGTTGGAATGACGTCAAATAAACTTCTGAACAACCAAAACTTCCTGTACAATGCCTCATGGCCATTTTTTTTATCAATTACTAATTTATAAATGATACAAAATTACTAATTTATAAATGGTACAAAAATATTATAAAAGAACTTCAATTTTCTTTAAAACAAAAAAGATTGAATAATTGCCCCTCGAACACTGTTTTCGTCTAGTCCACGTCTATTTCGGGCACAACCTGAATTCAATTCCCGGCACACTTTTTACGTGACATACCCTACTACCCATCGTGACATAAATACCATCCCGGGCAGAGGAAAAGAGCTCAATAATAGCATATTTTGATGTTGAGATCAAAATGTGATATTGGTTTGATTGACATAATAGATAAAAGATCTGAAAATAATATCTAAAATTTACTCCTGGAACATCATCATCAGATCATAATTAGATCTTGTAAGATCTAACCAATAGCAGCAAGCTATTCGTTTGATCTTGAAATATCAAATTTTGATATTGTTCAGATGTTCCAGGAACATTTTTCAGATATTATTTTCAGATCTTTTATCTCTTATATCAATCAAACCAATATCACGTTTTGATCGTCAGTATTTCACCTTTACCCGGGATACCATAGGATGGTCAAACATTATTATTTATCCATAGTTGTTTATTCGGAAAATTGTTCAAATTCTTCGCAATCCATGTCAAATTATGTGTTCTAAGTACATATGATTGAACAAATGCTTTTAAATTGGGATGGGTGTAGCTTTAGAATAACGACTAAACCACAGACAAACAGACGTAACACTTTCATAATTCCCTTCGTACATTGATTTAGCAATCGGACAACTAGCCGCAACCTTGTTAATGGTTGGCCAAACTCAGTCATTTTTGCACTGGGCGAATATGTTTCCGTGACTATGATTTGAATTGGAAAATGAATCTGTGACTGAACTATTTTTGCTCTCCTGATCATACACAGATCGATTAAGGAGTGTAAAGTTTTGTGATATATGATGCACATATTTGGAGCGTGGGGTATCACCAGGGGTGCCATATATACAGATTTATCTGTATTACATATACAGATTTTTGAGCATCTAAACAGATTCCGTTTTATGTGAAATACAGATTTTTTTTTGCATTGCATACTCCAGGAGTTCTTTTTGAGATTTTTTCGCAGTTCCATTTTGAATTTTTCTAGGAGTTCTACCTGAAATTTTTCGAGAACATCATCCTGGGATTTCTCAAGCATTTCCATCTAGAAGTTTTAAAGGAGTTCCACTTTCAATTCCCGCAGAAGTTCTTCCTGGATTTTCCCCACTGTTTCCTGAATTACCACCTATTATTTCTCCAGAAGCTCTCACTGGATTTCTCTGATGGAGATTTATCAACTAACAATAACTCATTTAGCAGGCACCATTATGACGAATTAATTCAGCATAATGTTGAATAATATTTGAATTATTTTTACGTACAACCTATGTTCGGGTTTTGTTCGTACATATGTAGAGAAGTAATAAAAAATAGCGCAGCACGTGGTAATTAAGTGAACAACGCCTTATACTTCAGCAGCTGTTCAGCCCAAAACAGCAAGGAACTCTAGGAGACATCTCGCAAGGAATTCCTGCAGGAATTCAGGAAGGAACTCCAGAAGAAATCAAAGAAGGATTCTCGGAAGAAACTTTGGAGGCATCTTGGAAGAAGTTCCCGGAGGAATTTATAAAGGAACTCCTGGAGAAATCTCAGAAGGAACTCCTGGAGGAATCTCGGAAGCATCTCCTGGAAGAATCCCGGAAGCAACTCCTGGAGGAATCTATGGAGGAAAGAGACGACTGCCGAGAACGGTAAAGTCTCTCTAAACAAAACAAAACAAAAATCACTGAAGGAACTCCCGGAGGAATCCCATAAGGAGCTTCTGGAGGAACCCAAACAACACACCTTGTTATAGAAACGCTTTTCGTACTTCTCCGTAACATTTTCCTGTCATGGATTAAAGATGTGGCAACATGTTCCGTGACTTTTGCATGACCGAAAAAGCGCAAGAATTTTGTCTTCTGCAACATATTGTTGTTACGCAAAAGTTTTGATGTAACTTTATGATAACAAACAAACTTTTTAGCGAAATACAAAATTCTAACATCAGCTGACAACTTTTTGCGGGAAATTATCATAAACGCACGAATACAGGAAAAGGCGATTGATTTTGTTTTATCATGGAAGCAAGTCGTCAGAAAAAGTAAACACAATCTTGCTTACAAATTTTAGGGAACATAGCCAAATAATGCTAAACTATGTGTGCGCTTTGACTTTTATCGTGAAGTCTGAAACAATCTCAAATCACCATCAACTATGAAAACCTAATTCTGTTCTTGCGGTCTACCGCATTCAAATCTAAATTGCTAGCTCAGGTTACTCAGGGCAAACCTTGGGAAGATCCGATAAATCGACACTTACCTGGAGATAGATAGCCTCACAATGCTGATAAAGATGCTTTCTTCTTGCAGATTGATTAAGGATCAAAATTTACGTGCACATTTTGTTTAATTGTAAATAAAGCAAAAAAATTTGGGAATGCATTTAGAAAATTCACAATTGTTTGCACAAAGGTACATTTGCTAATAATCGTTGGCTAGCTTGAAGTGTTGCGGCCGTCGGTCGGTTGGGCGCCGTCGCAGACGAAGGTTCCCGCAAGACTGGCGATCCACGAATTCGTCCAGGGAGCCACAGGAGGGGAGAGATTAACAGGGCCACTCCCGTACCTGGCTAGCGATACGCCGATCGCCTTGAGGGGTTGTGTTTGTCGGGTCACTCGGTGAGACCCGCCGATGGTATGGGTTCGCTGGATACTGTACGGACCACGTGAGTGTGGATGAACTGGTCCTCGATGCGGTCCACAGTAGATATACGTTCTGCAGGCTTTTAAGCCGCCGCCGAAGGGTCACTTCTCATCCGTGATGGCTTCTCTATCACGGATCACGATTCACTGACCGACCGTAGGTTAGTGTTCGATCGATCTGCTTACCGGCTCGCTACTCCGGAGTCCTCTCAATAATCACTCAAACTTTCAGATTTCACCTGGGTTCACCGTCACTTGTGCCTCAGAGCGGGTCTTCGGGAGGGAAAGCACTAACTTGGCCGGGCACGAGACCCCTAGTCTGGCCTCACTCAATTATTTCACCTCCGATATGGGCTCAGTAAACTAGTCACCCTTAACGCTCTTTTCGAGCACACGGTATGTCCCGATAAAACTTTCGCCGATTCTCCAATCGCACTCGGTTGTATTCGCGAAGCCGGACTGATGTCGATATTTTCCAGAAAGGAACAGAGAGCGATTCACATGGAAGAATCGCCTTTTATATCGTTCGCTGGAACTGCTGTGCCGTTCCCAAGAAACACGGAAGTTCTATCAGAAGCTCAACGCATCCCGCAACGACTTCGTGCCGCGAGCCGAAATATGCAGGGATAAAGACGGAGGCCTCTTGACGGACGGACGTGAGGTGATCGAAAGGTGGAAGCAGCACTTCGATCAGCACCTGAACGGCGTGGAGAACGTAGGCACGGGAGCCCACGGCAACGGAAGGAACGACGACGCCAGTGCAGCGGAGGACGGAAATGAACCAACTCCCACGCTGAGGGAAGTTAAGGATGCCATTCACCAGCTCAAAACCAACAAAGCAGCTGGTAAGGATGGTATCGCAGCTGAACTCATCAAGATGGGCCCAGAAAAGTTGGCCACCTGTCTGCATCGGCTGATAGTCAGGATCTGGGAAACCGAACAGCTACCGGAGGAGTGGAAGGAAGGGGTAATCTGCCCCATTCACAAGAAAGGCGACCATTTGGAATGTGAGAACTTCAGGGCGATCACTATTTTGAATGCTGCCTACAAAGTGCTATCCCAGATCATCTTCCGTCGTCTGTCACCTAAAACAAATGAGTTCGTGGGAAGTTATCAAGCCGGCTTCATCGACGGCCGGTCGACAACGGACCAGATCTTTACCGTACGGCAAATCCTCCAGAAATGCCGTGAATACCAGGTCCCAACGCACCACCTGTTCATCGACTTCAAAGCGGCATACGATAGTATCGACCGCGCAGAGCTATGGAGAATCATGGACGAAAACGGCTTTCCTGGGAAGCTGACTAGACTGATTAAAGCAACGATGGACGGTGTGCAAAACTGCGTAAGGGTTTCGGGTGAACTATCCAGTTCATTCGTATCTCGCCGGGGACTGCGACAAGGTGACGGACTCTCATGTCTACTCTTCAACATCGCGCTGGAAGGTGTGATGCGACGAGCCGGGCTCAACAGCCGGGGAACGATTTTCACAAAATCCGGTCAATTTGTGTGCTTTGCGGACGACATGGACATTATCGCTAGAACATTTGGAACGGTGGCAGAACTGTACACCCGCCTGAAACGCGAAGCAGCAAAGGTCGGACTGGTGGTGAATGCCTCAAAAACAAAGTACATGCTGGTAGGCGGAACCGAAAACGACCGGATCCGTCTGGGTAGTAATGTTACGATAGACGGGGATACTTTCGAGGTGGTGGAGGAATTCGTCTACCTCGGATCCTTACTGACGGCTGACAACAACGTGAGCCGAGAAATTCGGAGGCGCATCATCAGCGGAAGTCGGGCCTACTACGGGCTCCAGAAGAAACTGCGGTCGAAAAAGATTCACCCACGCACCAAATGCACCATGTACAAAACGCTGATAAGACCGGTGATCCTCTACCGGCACGAGACATGGACCATGCTCGAGGAGGACCTGCAAGCACTCGGAGTTTTCGAGCGACGCGTGCTAAGAACGATCTTCGGCGGTGTGCAGGAGAACAGTGTGTGGCGGAGAAGAATGAACCACGAGCTCGTTGCACTTTACGGCGAACCCAGCATCCAGAAGGTGGCTAAAGCCGGAAGGATACGTTGGGCAGGGCATGTTGCAAGAATGCCGGACAACAACCCTGCAAAGCTGGTGTTTGCAACGGATCCGGTTGGCACAAGAAGGCGTGGAGCGCAGAGAACACGATGGGCGGACCAGGTGGAGCGTGACTTGGCGAGCATTGGGCGCGACCGAGGATGGAGAGCGGCAGCCACAAACCGAGTATTGTGGCGTACTATTGTTGATTATGTCTTGTCTTAATGATGTTGAACAAATAAATGTATGTATGTATGTATCGTTCGCTCCTCAATAGCCCTCCTTTTCCCGGAGTTTTCTCTCCCACTCCAAAGCAGCTGTATCCGTTGAAAACGCTACCTATGTGGACGCCAATTTTCAGAAGAGGTACGCTTCGTCGAGGGCAGGTTACAGCAGATTTGTATTGACAGTTGATTCAACCTTATAATTGAGACCTAAGTAATTGAATGAAGGTGATCCGGCGCTGCTTGGGTTAATACTCTAGCTAATGGCAGGAATTAAAGGACATTTAATTTGGGGTATACATCACCCTCTTTAACGGTAATAGCAAAACATTTAATTTCTGCGAGGGGGGGGGGGGGTTAATTCAAATACATTTTGAATTGTTTTTTTTTTTTTTTGGTTTGCCTTATGGTTAATTTCTACTAAGAGTATATTTTATGAAATAGATCACCTCCCTTCCATGATTTCTTACCTAATTAATTCCACAAACGTGAGACGAGCTCGTCCTATCATTTTCTGTGAACGCGTCCCAGGTTTGGCGGCGACATCACTCGTCTCCATTTAGATGAGCAATCATGGGAAAGAAACAGAAAGGATATTGAGAAAGATTTTTTTAATTTAATTCAAATTTCGAGTTTATTTGTACAATTATTTCATCTTGTATTTGGGCTAACTAGCATCAGGTTAGGTTACAAGTCTGACATTGTACCTCCACAAAATTAAAGCGCCATTCGATTGACCGAATATTACCAAGTTATTAGGATTTTTTACGACGGTCGTTCGGCTTCTTCAACAATATTGTTGTTATTCAAGAGGAATCAATATGGCGACAGCATCATACGGCTGCACGGAAAGTAAACAGGCACAAATGTCCCAAATGGAGGATTACGTGCCTCTGGAGCCGGCCTTCTGATAGCATGTATTATTTAATATTTTCAACCAACTTTGCTGAACAGTATATTTTTTTTCAATAATGTTTTCTTACTTCAAACGATTACACGACAACCGTGTGTCGGTGCATATATGCAACCAATTTCTATTTATTACTAGCTGGCCCGGCAAACTTTGTCTTGCCGTTTTGTGAAGGTTTGACAATTGGTCGGGGTTCTGCTAAACCGAACCAAAGACCATTTTTTGAAAAATTGAGTTTTCTTAACCATTAGATGAAGAATATGATGATCTTCTTTTCGTGTAAAAATCCAGTAATTCTGACAGCTCTTCGTGGAGTAAATTCAAAATTTCTGTTTGGCAGAATATACAAAAAATAAAATTGCATCCAACCAGAGTGAACTGTAAACCATTCCATAGAATCAGCGAAATGTTTTAGTTTTGGTCCAAATGATGAACATTTCAAGTTTTCCTCATCGCTGTCAGATTTCTAACTTCTAACCGACTCATAGTAACAATCTGTGAGAGAATTTAACACGTAATCAAAAATACGGGTGTTGGAGGATCGATTTGGATTTCGATGGCGTTGATCGCCATTTTTCCAAATCACAGTCAGCCAGACCGAACCAAATCCACTGCATTTAAAAATCAATTTTTTCTCAACAATACAAAGATGAACTGGCTTTGAATACATGCGTTATGTTGATACACCTCATACTGATTATTTAACCCAGGAGCCGTCATTGAACAACAAGGCTAATGAGAATATTAAAGCTTGAAAAAAATCAAACACTTGGTTCGCTTTGGCTGATCGAAAAATGTCGTTTTCACGAAAACCATGCTAGAGAAGAATGTTTAGAACTTGATTCAGACTTAACAACTGACCTTCAGCTAAGTAAAATGGCCTAGAGGTAACGTGCTTGGTTATCACTTAAAGGACCCAAGTTCGAATCTCTTTAATATTTTCGATTTTTTTTTGTCTTAGTTCACTTTGGCAGATCATTTTCATGGTTTTCTTCGACCAGTATAAATTTGAAGTACACAAATTGCTCCATTTTCACATCTCAGGACCTCAGGACATGCAAGGACATCATTTGACATAATCACTCTTGTTCTGTGCCTGCACATGCACCGCCTATAAAAAAACGTAGATGGGAAGGGCTGAGCTGAGAGGGCTTCCGCCGTTTACATTTCACTCTATTTTGAGACCTTTGTGCTACCATACTACGCGTCCTCTCTGATTCATGTGAAGGATTGTGAGTGATATCGATTTCAACTTCATAGACACTGAAAAATCGAGATTTTTTTATCACATTCCGACTGGTTTTCTCTGAAACAAAGAAACACAGTCAGCCACACTGAACTATAAACCATATTCCAATGTTTTTGTTCAGCCAGAGTGAACTGAGTGCAAAGTACTGAGAAATTAAATGGTATTATATCAATGATTTTAAATAATTTACATGTTTTCTTCATCTCTGATGGTTAATAAAGGCTTGTAAGTTACATGTGTGCGAAAAAGTTTCAAATAATCTTAGCTGTTGTTTATTTCTGAGTGGTTGAACTTGAAGCTTAATTATCTCGGAATAAACTTTTTGGCGCTTAGTTCGGTTTAGCAGAACCCCGGCCAATTGTTGAGCTCAAAATAGCACCGCACTCTAGATTGGTTTCATTTTAGATCGTGTTGATTTTCTTCCCAGTTCATAAAAAAACAGTAATTTATCAATTTTCTTACTTTTCTAGTTCATTTTCGTAACTTTTTTTTACTTATAAACACAGCCACTATGAATACGAATCAAATCATGCAAGAGTCATCCTGATCGGTTCAGCCGTTCTTGAGTTTTATTGCCTCAAAGAGACTTCAAACTCATTTTTATATATATAGATTTATTTCTTCAGGTTGTGATTTTTTTTGGCAAACACTGTAATTTGAAACATCTGTCAAAAATTTGTTTCGTTATGTTTTGCAATATGCATTCGTTTCAGGGTGAGCAACACATTTGTCACGTAAAAGTCACGGCAGCACAAGTTTTGTTGCACAGAAGTCACAGTGACTTCTGTGGAACAAAACTTGTGCTGCCATGACTTTTCCGTGACTCTTCCGTGACATGTGTGCCACTTGCCCTGACCGTTGTGTAGTGTCAAACATAAACAAAACAATTAATGTTTGGGAAGGAAATGAGGATGGTTTACGGGCATTTTTACGTTAATTAGAACGTCAGAGGACATTTACGGATGAGGAAACAACGACTAATGGCTACCTATCGACTATTGAGGAGAAGAAGAATCACAAACAGGTTAGCTAAGCAAATATTAGCTGAAAAATGTTCTGCAAGACGGTTTGCTTCTCTGCTCGCCAGCTGACGAGCAAAGAAGCAAGCCGTCTTGCAAAACATCTTTGAGTGGTCAGCCAGTCAAGGATTGAATCTAAACCTGGTCAGAATTGCCAAGCTACAATTTCAGCAACACTCGCTGGGTCGTACTTATGAAATAAACTCTAGCCAGTTAAGTCCATAAGTCAGATTCGGAGAAATCCACTTTGACAGCGAAACGCGAAATTTGTTTGTTTTCTGAAAACATATTGGCAACATTATTTTAGATGCAAATGTTTTCGAAGAAACCTGTAAAATACTCTTAGATAACATATTTTTGAGCTCCTTCATCTGCAACTTGTTTCGACGTGTTACTTAAGTTTGGGAATCCTGTAAGGAACTAACTCCTGATGGAATCCTGGAAGGAATCTTGCAAGGAGTCCCTGGAGGAGTTTCTGAAGCAACTCCTGGAGGGATTCCCGGAAAAAAAATTCTGGAGGAATCCCAGAAAGAACAGGAGGGCGAGTGGCGGCGAAGGATGAGCCACGAGCTCGCTACACGCAACGGTGAATCAAACATCCTGAAAGTGTCTAAAGCTGGACGGATACGGCAGGGCATATTATAAGAATGCTGGACAGTAACCTTGCAAATTTGGTGTTTGCTAACCATTCGGTTGGTACAAGAAGGCGAGGAGCGTAGACAGCAAGATGGGCGAACCAGGTGGAACGTGATCTGGCGAGCGTTGTTGGGCGTGATCGACGTTGGAGAGCTGCAGCTGCACTTCGAGTATTATAGCGGCAAATGGTTGATACAATGTTATCATGAATTTGATGTTGAACTAAATGAGTCATTTAGAAAGGCTAACCACAATTTCTTTCTCAATAAACAATAACAAAAAAACTGCTTGTCAGTGCTCAGATCCCCTCAGCTGTCTAGATTGCAATCATGCGGAACCGCGCGAAACCAAAGCATTCTGTATTATATTCATTAGCACGATCAAGCAGCTTCCATAGCCTTCCAGCCCATGCCGCCGCCACCGCTCCGTCCTGTAAGATGAAACGACCCAGAAGTTACTTGGAAAGCAAAGTCCTTTTCTTTTGCGCTCGGCACCACCATCGTAAAATCCTCCCCGACTTTCAATTAGCGAAGTGGAGCGATGTTAATGAATGGGTGGGAAGATTTTCCAAGCACTGATATTGTTGGTGAAACTTTAATTTTCGTTGGGTATCGCAGGCGGGGGTGGGTCGACGGCGGCGCAGCTGGAAGGCAACAACGTCTATGAATCAATGGCATCGATCCGTATCTGGCACGGTAATGAGTACGTTTTTGTGTCTCCAATGAATTTTTCAGTCGATGAGTTTAATCATTACAAATTTGATATTTTGGCTGGAGTGTCTACATTTGTCTAACCAAGATGATGTTTCACATTGGACATGGACATGTTTGAAGTTGTCTAACATGACTCATGGAGGAGCTATGTAGCATCCATTCCGTATTTTTTTGAACATGAAAGACACAATTCCAGCACAGCATGTTGAATCCGAAAAATTTCAACCCAAACATGCTAATCACCAGTCTGTCAACAGAATTATCGAGAATTCTCTGCCTTGTTTAAAATTGCAATATTTTCTCGACCCTCTGGATTTCGTGCGAATTCCAGTGCAGACAAATCCTGTTTATTTATTTACTGACCACTTATGGTGACGTGGACCAGGTTTGGTGGCATAGAACGCCACGCCACTCGTACTCGGGGAGGCTGACTGATCGGTGGTAGCTATGTGGGCCTTATTCTGTGCAGTAGTGGTGCACAGATATGTGTGTAGTAGGGTGTCCCAAAATAGAAAAAGTGTCAAAAAGTTAACTTGCTCACCCTTAGAATGATAGATTAGGGTCTTAGAAACAATAGTTCCATACATGAAATCTCAATCAAAAAATATTTAGAGGTTGCACGCATCGATTTTATGAAAAATGGACGATTTTTGGTATTTTTAACAAAAAAATGCAAATATGAGTTGAAAAACAAAAGAAATAAAAGTAATCAATCAAAGTAAATCATAGTTCTGGGTCCCGCAAACAAAGTTTGGAGGGAGTTTAGGTCGACAAAGCTGATTTTATATATTTGGCAAAGGTTAAAATATCATGAAATCGCGATTTTTTTCACCAATTTTTTCAAAAATGCTCAATTTATAAGGATTTTGAAATTTTTCTTGTGATTCGCAATTCCCTTATTTTATAGCAAATTTTGTGTAGATTATTTCGGCTGAAGACAGTTTTGAGCTATCTCCTTGATGAGTTGAGTTATCGGCATAATAATGATAACACAATCAATGAAAAAACCGGATTTTCTTATGTTATTTGTTTTTGTTCATTAGTTTCTATGGCTACCATGCAAAAAAAAAAGCAAATAACAAGGGTTTGACATGTTATGTTATGCAAGTACACATTTTTGAAGATTTTCAGAAAAAAAATTAGGTTACTTTGATAATTTTACATTGATTGTGCTTACTGATTCACAGAAAGACTGAAGAAGTGACTCGTTGTGAAATTTTAATAATATAAGTGATCGCAAGTCAGACAATCAAATCCCATGTGTAAAGTTCTATGATATATTTTGAGTGATGTGTAGATCGCTCAACAATGTTTACCTTTTTAAATAGATGTTGGTACTCTTGTTAAGCTAACATATAGGTTCTTTCTATTTATACCAGAACTACTGCTCTAACATTGAAAACCACTAAAATGCAAGGGTGTTTTCTATCACCTGGCAATCATTTGACTCATTTATCCATAACTCAGTTCAGAAGCATAATAGTGAAATGAGATGTAAATGCAGGAGTTTTTACGAATACTAGGATATTTTTTCTTCTTTTTTTTCGCGAATTTTAACTAAAGCAGATTCTTTACATAATATTGAGATCTATTATATAATTTGATTTTGAAAACAAACCATTAGCGCACATATTTGCAGCAAGGGTTGGATTTTAGGAAGCATCAGGATGTTTAGATTCTACTATTATTGAAAAAAATAAATATAACTTAGTGACTGGTCTAATATGTTACAAGAGGTGTTAACCTAAGAAGTGTCAATGCTAAAATCTTTCTGCTGCGCAGCTTACTTGTTAAAACATAATTTGCAACCAAAATTACAAGATTTGAATCGGTAGCTTACTACTGTTATCTGATCAACAGATGAAATCTAAGAAAAAAAAATTCTTCTCGTGTTCACAAAGCGGGTGTGAAAAGTTATGTTCAGCATATGTATATAGAAATAAAACAATGATTAACTCTCAAAGCCTTTACATATTGTTGCTGTCATGCATATGAATCAGTAATGATCAAAGCAACCCAATAATTCCTGACATTCTTCAAAAATGTACACTTGCACGTACTATTATGTCAAACATTCGTCGTGTGTTGTTTTAATTGCATGGTAGCCATGGAAACTAGTGAACAAAATCGATTAACGTAAGAAAACACGATTTTTTCATTGATTGTGTAATCATTATCATACCGATATCTCAGCGCATGAAAGAGGTAGCTCAAAACTGTCTTCAGCCGAAATAATCTACACAAAATTTGCTATAAAATAAGAGAAACGCAAATCACAGGAAAAATTTCAAAATCCTTATAAATTGAGCATTTTTGAAAAAATTGGTGAAAAAAATCGCGATTTCTTGATATGTTAACCTTTGCCAAATATATAAAATCAGCTTTATCGACCTAAACTCCCTCCAAACTTTGTTTGCGAGACCCAGAACTATGATTTACTTTGATTGATGATTTTTATTTCTTTTATTTTTCAACTCATATTAGCATTTTTTTTGGTGAAAATACCAAAAATCGTCCATTTTTCATAAAATCGATGCGTGCAACCTCTAAATATTTTTTTATTGAGTTTTCATGTATGGAACTATTGTTTCTAAGACCCTAATCTATCATTCTAAGGGTGAGCAAGTTAGCTTTTTGACACTTTTTCTATTTTGGGACACCCTAGTGTGTAGTTGTCGGCTCAATTTGGAGCAGTGTGCTTTGCATTCCACACGGGATTGTGCAGCGCGGATTGTTCTTTCATTCGGAGGCTTGGCATTTTTTTTTCTGTATCTCTCATTTGCGAAAACAGCATCATGCATATGTGGCAATGTTGCGAATCATTTGATATGTACCAGTATGTATTAGAATGCGGTAGACACAAATATTGATCATAGGAACATACGCGATTATGAACATTGCAAATATTGATCAGACTAATGACGACGATTTTTGTTTTTGCTAGAAAATTTATGAATGTTCGAAAACGTACAGAGGGCACACTTTCAGCCTGCTATGTTAAACTCGTTATTCATTAGAAGCTGGTTGAGCTTTGATCTAACAGAATCAAAATTAGAATTAGTTTTTTTTATCATAGGTTCATCTTCATGCTTCGATACTTTACAGAGATGTTGCTACATACAGGGGATACTCAAAATTACTGGGACTGGTAAAATTTTCACTTTTCAAAAAATGTTCAATTTTCTGTAACTGTTCGAAAAGGGCATCAAATATTCTCAAATTTTGACTGTAAGTTCATCAACTAGTTGTGTATCAGAGGTCAAAATTTGGAAAAGATCGGGCTACTCTACACGAAGTTATAAAGGTTCTAAAAATAAGGTATAATTATTCGATAGCCAACTTTGAGCTGTTATATCTCCGGATTCAATGATCCGAATGCAATGAAATTTTGACCATTTATGATTAATATAATGAACTTTGAAAAACAGTTGACTTAATTTGAAATGATTCATAAGAAAAAAAGTTATAGCGATTTAATTTATTCTATGTTTTTTAGTAAATATATCTATTTTTTATATGCATGCACCCCATTACTTTTTCAATTTAATGCCGGCTATTTGGTTGCTTTTCTTTGAAACATAAATATACAAGTAAATTAGAAGGAATTTAAATGAACTATACACAGATCGAAAAAAGAGTGTAAATATCTGTGACATAGAATGCACATAATTGGAGCGTGGGATATTACAGAAGTTTACATGACATATCATGTAAAACTCATAAAATATCATGTAAACTTCCATTATATGTCATGTCATTCAGCATGACTCTGAGTGTTTACATGACATATAACACAAATTTACATGATATATCATGTAAACCATCATAACACTAAGTTTACATGACTAAAATGAAATTTACATGAGGTGTTAATCTCATTATTTTTATCTGTGTAATTACTATCTCGAATTTTGAAACGATGATGAAGTTTGGATATATTAGTTTTATATTAGAAAAATAATCAAACTGTTATAATTTTCTTTCGTGTAAAGAATTTTAAGTTTAGTCTAAAGTTTTTAATAGCTCATTATATAAGTCATAAATGATCAAAATTTCATTCAATTCGGTTCATTGAATCCGGAGTTATAACAGCTCAAAGTTGGCTATCGAATAATTATACCTTTTTCTAGAACCTTTATAACTTCGTGTAGAATAGCCCGATCTTTTCCAAATTTCTAGCACTGATGCACAACTAGTTGATGAATTTTCAGTCACAATTTGAGAATATTTGATGCCCTTTTCGAAAAGTTACAGTTAGTTGAACATTTTTTGAAAAGTGAAAATTTTACCTGTCCCAGTTCTTTTGAGTATCCCCTGTTATATTAACAGGTTCAGAAATAGATAACAAGAATTAAACAAAATGTGTTACCGCATAGAAATTTTTTTTTCAAAATTTCAAATGTGGAAATGACCTTGAAATTTCTAAAATATCTAGTATCACTTTTAAATAGCACTGTCTTTGTTCATGTACACTACTTACTTCCAGTCCTGGGCACCCACGATGGTGCAGAGAGCCGAATTGAAAGATTTCCATCCTTGGCGATTGCCAGCCATCGCCTTGACCTGTGGCCAGGTCAAACTTCTGTCGACTTTCTTGATGTCGTTATTGAGGCTTAATGTACACCATTCTTGTAAAGCCACAGGTTTCATTGAGGTGGTGCAAAAGGTATACGTAAATGTGCAGTTAGTTTAGTGTTTTAGACTTTGGATTGCTTCCTGATAGCATAACATCAAAAACCTGTTAAATTAGAAATCGGAGAAACTATGTGAATCGAAATCTTATTCGATTTCATGGACTTTGTATTGAAATGAAGATTGCAATTACATTGCCTACGAGAAGGACCGGCCAATGACTCAGTTCCACAGTGGTGTAGAGGGCCGCATTGAAAGATCTCCATCCTGGCCGATTGCCCGCCATCGCACATTGGGTAAAATCAAGCCCAAAGGTGGAAAAAATTAATAACTTTCTTAATACAAGACCCTATGTTACCATCGATGGCTTATTCGAAAACAAATTTTCTCAAGAATTGGTTGGTGGATGATTCATGTACGGGCAACTACTCTGAAGCGTGTTATAGAGCCCGTTTTACCCCAGTTCCCCCTAGAATTTGAGAATTTCTGCTATTTTACGGCATTTGTAATGATTTTAATGATTTTTTCGCTGGGATACCCAACTCCATTGAGTAACGTTACATAGAAAAAGTTATCAAAATGTTGGAATTTTAGGGTATTGTGGGGTCAATTAGGCAATGGTATATTTTCAAGGTAAAAATTCATTTTTTTATTTTTATTAATGATTTTTTACGTGACAATAACTAAATAAATGATCGAATACACATGGATTATTTCTAAAGAAACCATTTTTGGGGAGATTGATCTCAAAGTATTGGTAATATTTGAGTTTTCACGCATACAAGTATGAATATTTCTCATCCTAATACCACCGATTCCAAACATTTCCAAACGATGAGCCATTGCTTATATACTCCAAAAACATCCTAAATGTTTTTTCGCATAGCCTCATAGACGGGAGGTGGCGGCAGCATATAGTTTCAGAGCTTAGTTTACCGAAACTCCCCTATAAACTTATTTTTATATTGTTTTTCAATTAAAAGAATTTTAACTTGGAATTTCTATACATGATGTGAGCCAACCAGTAATATTTCTGCATCTTATGAAATTTGGAAATTTAGGGTACAATGGGGTTAAATAAAAAAAACAACCCAAAAGCCTGGATGACCAGATAAGTTGACCAATAGCTTGTTTGCATCGCGGCATTCATCTTAGTTCCAGTAAGACGACGTGAAACATCGTAGAGGAGACGGTTGTCGCCTATGTTAGCGGCTTTCTTACCTTCGTTGGCTAGGGAGTCCGCCCATGCTCTTTTGTCCCGTCTACATGAGCGTTTCACTTCCTTCTCGAGAGTCGATTAGCGCTGACGGGCTATGGCCGCAGCACGGTTCTCTAGCTCCTCGACGAAGGACCTTTTCACCGCAGCGTCTTCCAGTCGGCGTGTGTTGAACCAGCGCCCGATTTTCTCCTCCTGTCGATGGATCCTAGCAATGCGTAGTCGGATGATGTTCGGACGCAATGTCGGCACTACGTTTGTCCCGCACATCAAGAAGGCTCCGTCTCCATTTTTGGCTGATGCAGATGTGGTCGATTTGATATGCCGTCCCAGCAAACAGTTTTGTTGTACAAGAGTGGAACAAAGCACTCTTAAGCAAACTTAAGCTTAAGAAACTGCTGTTCAGCTACTTCTGTTCCTCGGGGTGACGCCATCACGAGAAACCCATGTCACTTTGTGCACTGGTCGATGAGGAAAGAGCTATCCCCAATCACCATGTCATTGTTGCCACAAAACTCTGCAAACAGCTCTTCGATTTTGCTCATTTCTCCGAGACCATGGCGTCCCATGACGTGCCCATAGTCCGAAATTTCGGGATCAACCTTCGCGTTGAAGTTGTCAATGAGGATCTTGTCCACGACAGCATTCAGCTGACTGTAAAAGTTCTCTTTGTCTTGCAATTGGGTTTTTAAATTTAGAAAAATGTAGGGTGCGGGCACCGGTTTTGGCCAGCCTAAGGGAAATCATTTTTATAAAAATAACCAATAATCCAATGAAAACTACCAATGTGTCAAATGAAAGTTTCCGATCTATACTTTATTAGAAAAATGCAGAAATCAAGCCAATACTTGATTTTAGTATTAAAAGTGGCACTGGCCAAAATAGAAGCATTGCCGCAGTTTTGGCCATATTCTCAGCTTTGGTTTCTATTTTGGCCAATCACGTGTATTTCTTATGGGAGTGGCCAAATTAGAAGCACCCTGGCCAAAATAGATATATGGGAGCTGATTTTTTTAAGGAGAATTATTTTTTTCTTCCAGATTTCAATCAAAATGTATGGTTTTCACAGCTGTAATCATCATATTAAATTAGAATCTACTGGTAAAAAATAAATTTATGCCGATTTAGACCGTAACAGGCTGAATACCGCACTATGGCCAAAACTCCGGGCTGGCCAAAACTGAAGCTTCTACCCTATTGATTTTTTAATTTTATACGAAAGAGCACCTTTTTCTGAACCACTATGATTTTTTTTTAAGATTTTTAACTTTGTTTTGGTACCAAAAATCAGATTTTTCGAAATCACCATTTGACAGCTGGGCAACTGCTTGACAGCTCCGCCCAGTACGAAATGTGACGAGGGGTAATTCGAAAAATCGCTCCCATACAAACTTCAAACTGATTTTTAAATAGGTTCCCGGGAACCAAAATTCATGAAAATTTGGATTTCGGCTCAGTTTGACATGCAGATTCAAAATATGGGATTATCTAAATCACGCTAAAGAAGCCAATTGGGCAGCACCGATTGGCGCGTAACATTGGATCATGGGAAGGTTTCGAATCTGTGTTATGAATCTGGCTACAATAGGACAGATCGGCGAAGTACTAGATTTGTAGTAATGAGCTGAATTTTTGTATGGTGAGAAGGTCAATTTTCCGTTTCTGTAATGAAATGATGCAAAAAGCGTGGGTATTATTATTCCTTGCCTAATGTTATGCTGTTTGAGCAAAACTTTGGGCAACGGTGTTGTTGTTTTCTCCATTTCTTGCAACATAAACAACATAGTTATCCATGGTTTTGCTCAAACAGCATCAAATTAGACAAGGAATAATATTGCTTTTTTCACTGAAAATTTTCGTTGCTTCGCTGGGATACATGACGTTTTGTTCCAGCGAAGGCTTACGCGATACAGCAAATCCCCAAATAGCACACTAATACCAAAAAACTGGCAACAATAACCTAACTGTCAGCAAAATGCTCTATTTGCATGACAACAGTCGACTCACACAACTAACGAACGGCCGCCGTCAAATATCAGGATTGCCAACTGTCCGGCGACTGCTGTCATATTTCTTAGTCGCTGAACTTGGCGCTGGGTCGTCGGCGCGGAAACCCAAAGGTGGGAATAAAACTTTGGGGTTTGCGCGCAATAATACCCACGCTTTTTGCATCATTTCATTGCAGAAATGTAGAATTGACCTTCTCACCATACAAAAATTCTGCTTATTACTACAAATTTAGTACAACACCGAACGTGCCCCATTATCCTCTCATTAATAGATTCTCACTTCACAAGCGCAGCGTGGGCGTGAGCGCAAGGGCGAGGAGCGTGTTCATCTCGTAGGCCAGAGTATAGCAGGACGCCAATCTGTGTTCTCCAAAGTTCGGCCAACGGACTTCGCTCAGTCCTAGGATCTCAAGTTTAATACGGCGCACCTCACTGACTA
Source organism: Aedes albopictus (assembly GCF_035046485.1). Classification (NCBI taxonomy): domain Eukaryota; kingdom Metazoa; phylum Arthropoda; class Insecta; order Diptera; family Culicidae; genus Aedes; species Aedes albopictus. The sequence goes on from NC_085137.1 coordinate 368,974,027, forward strand.
GTTGTGCCAGTTTACCCTGCAGGGCTAGGGTTGATACATTCCAAGTTCCAATTCTTGTCCGTTGTTTCACGCTAAAAATCATTGCCGTTGGCTTCTCAATTTGCATACGTTGAAATTGATCATGAAAATAGCTTGCAGTTTTGCTGTCAAATCGCCATAGCTCTGCAACATAAAATCTTCATTTGAATGAAACCAATTCTAGGCTTTTCCTTTCAATAGCTTGAATAGAACAGTTTGCATAGAATGCTTGAATGCATGCTTTGTAGTGGATAAGGTGTTGAGGATGTGATTCACATCTTCTTGCATAAGTCCGAAAAAAGTTGGTAACATGGAAGGGAGGTCGTCAAGGCTTGATTGATAAATTTCTCAATAAAGGCGACTGTAAAGTTGATGAACTTGTGGTTTCATTGAAATCGGCCCGTTGATTGGAAAATTCAGGATCGTTCATTGGTGTTACTCTGGAATACCAAGAATACATTCCGTTGAAGTATTTCGTGAAGAAACTATTTTTCTATTCTTCAAACTGGTTGGTTCTAATGCAAATAGCAGCCAGTGCTCAAAATAGGCTTCCCTGCCCAAATAGTCGCATACCCTACATAAGCGTTTTACATTCTTTTCGTGTTTAGGCTCGCTGTATCACGACTTTTAAGTTCCCTCTCTTTTATATCTTCCTTTAGTTGTCATCTGTGATCTACCGCTTTCTCTGAGCATTTACGTAGCTAATGCAAATTATTCTTGCGGAAGCTCTTGAAGAAGTTTAACCCAACATTTCCTCTAACATACCTCCGAAAAAAATAAAGACATGTTGTGTGTGTTGGAACTTTTCCAAGAAATGTTGCTTCAATGGCATTTGAAACTTTGCCACTTACATACATAACGAAACCTTTCTAGCTTAGGTAACCTCAGATAATTTTAGGTAATGTTTCTTATTACGAACCAGTGATGAGTTTTCTCATTACATGAATCACTTTTACCCATATTCTAACAAAAAATCACATTTACAGCTCCTACAACATGCCCACCGGAACAGAGAGCCACAGGTATTTACGTTCATACCTACTTCCAGCGGAGGCTGAATAACCGAAATGTGGTCCCAGAATGCTAAGGGACAAGACCGCAAAATTAATTTGCATTTAAAATAATACCGCTTTGCGATCTCGCTCGCGAGAACCGTTCCAGAATACCGATGGCCATCGTTACACGAGCGTTCTGATGGGAATTAATTGAATTCCAGATTTTTTTCCTCCAACAACGCGTTGCTATTTGCTGGTGCTACTTCTGCTGCTACGTACACCCCTCAATTAGAAAATCCATGAATATGTAACAATCGTCGAACTAAGTACTACACTATAGTACCGGAAGGTACCTGCGTGTCGAATAGTATAGGATGCTCCTTTAGATTCAATGAAATCGAACTTAACCGTGGTTTCAACATATTTTAAAGGTTGGTTAGCCTGAAAAAAAAAACTCATCCTCAATCCCATGATTGCCACGCCATGCATGGAGCAAGCTGGAAACTGAGTGTCAGAGGTGATGATATTTTAACTTTTTTCTCCACCGTTCCGGTGCATTCAATTAGTTCGGTGAATCGGAAAGCCCAAATTTTTATCACTCTCAAAAGAGCACTTTCCATCGAAAATGGAGGAGGGAGAACAGCCCGCTCGTAAGGGACTATAGTCACATCCACTGTAGTGAATGTATGTAGAGATAGCACTCTCACGTGGATCTTTCAGTTTCGTTCATGGAAATCGTTACCACATAGGGAAAGGGCTGGAAAATTAATTAATTTACCTTTTGTGGTTGAAGTAAATTAAAACAAGAGTTATTGTTTTATTTTGGATACTTACGGAGTCTAGTTTTATCTGGGTTATCTGCCATATGCCCCTGTCATTAGAAAGTGATAAAAGGTAAAAAAAAAACAGTAAGATTCTACCACGGCTATCAACCGTGGCAAACTCAAAAGCTTGAGGACCGCTGCGTTTCAAAATCTAGCGATTCTCTCCGATAGAAACCAGCCCATGGCTGAAAATCTGAAAATCTGTAAATCACAGCGTGGGGTGTTACATGTAATGCTCAAAGACGACTCCGAAACGGTCGATTTCGTGAAAAATACCAGAAGCAGATCAGCAAGAAATAGAAAGATATTCGAAAAATCGGATGTAAATGCACAACATGTTTTAGCTAGCATTACATTTCAAGAGATATACCCGACTAGATGAACATAACAAGAATATATCATAATGATATCTTAATGTGATACAACTAACACATTATGTTATAATTTTGTTATGACATGGACTGTTTATTACTTTTTCAAACTAAATTATATCAAAATATATTATAACGTTTTGTAACTAGTTTTGTTACAAATAAATCAGAACAAACTCTGTTATAACTTTGTTATTTTTGCAACTGAACAAAATGATCAGTTGAAAAAATAACATAATTATATCAGAATATGAAATTATTTTAATTTTTAGCAATATTACAAAAAATAAGAAATTTGATTATGTATTCGTTTTTTTTCATTGCTTGTAGAGCAGTAGGTCGATGGATGCAGGTAAAAGATCAAAAAATGCTTATAAGGAAACAGCTTTATTCTATGTAATTGAAAAATTTATGAAAAAACATTCAATTGCTGTTGAGGGGCTGCAGTTTTGCTTGTTTTTTTATTGCGTAGAATGCCGGAAGCGTATCCGGCTACCCTCAAAACTGAAAAGTACTTATATTTTTTCAACTTTGAACCGATGTAAGTGAACTTCGACTCGTTTGAATAAGAAATATTTTTTTTTATTGATTGGTTATGCGAATAGAACGAATGGGTTACGTGGTGTTCCCAAAAGTCCAAATTTTCTGGAACATGTTTTATGCTATTGAGGGGCACAGATGCAAAGAGGTGTAAGTGACCATTTTGTCGAGTTTGAGCTGAGCATATCAAAAAATCTTTAGATTTCAAGCTTTCAGGAACATTTTAAAGATTATTTTTATGATGGTTAGAAAAAAATACAGTAACCAGAGAAAATTGGGTTTATATTGAAACTCCATACATTTTGAATGGGATGAAAAACTGGTGAAAAACTTCAAAGCTCATTTACTCGAAAGTGGGTTTTTGTAACTTAAACCCCTTTGCTTCTAAGCTCCACTATTCTAATATCGTCATTGTTGGAGTTAGCGTATTGAAAACACATGGTCTCTCGTGAAACATGCTTCGTAATGATTACTTTGAAGTCAATACTTTGGGCCTAGGCTGGGCAGATATGCTATTGCAGCTGGTCTATGGAAAATTCCACGCGTATGGCAATTCGGGGTTTCCTTAACCCACGATGACCAAATCGGTTCAGTCGGATTTGTTTTAGATGGAAAAAATAAATCTGGATTTAATGAGATCAATATTGTCAAAATCTGAGAAAATTTATCGCAGATATAACCATTACATAGTATACCTTCTTTAGTTTATTGACTACTGTTTCATATTATGAAGTAAAAAATATAGACATTGCAACTTCTAGAAATATTATCAGACTCTTCCGTATTTTTTTTTATTTATTCATGGGTTCAATTTCAGTTTTGATATGTTTATCTAAGTATTTATTTCCTTCTTTCAATAACTTCAAAAAGTACCGAACAGACTATGTATTATGAAGTAATGAATGATAGTGAGCGTGGAGACCAAATGGGGTACCTACAAAATAATTCTAATCAATAAAAATGTCAACTATGTATACAGACAATTCTGCTCAATTGATAATTGCATTTGTCTATTATAACTTTTTTTCTTCCGATCTAGGGTCTTGTACCATTTGGGCAGGTGTACCTATTTTGGGCACTTGCCGCTATAACTAAGGCTATTTCAAACCGATTGATTTGAAATTTTCTCCAGAATTAGGCACGTACAGTATCTAACTCTGTACAAAAATTCAAATCAATCGGTCTGAAATTGACTTAGTTATAGCGACAAGTGCCCAAAATAGGTACACCTGCCCAAATGGTACAAGACCCTATTATTACTCGACCATATATTGTTTGATATTATATCATGAATATCTTTTTTCATTACTAAAAATAATCTAAAACAGAATAAAACTAAACAGCATCTGCAAAAGTAATCATATCGGCTTATGATATAATTGTGATCAATTAAAACAAAGCCACATTTTACCTTCGCTCACGTAGGTACGTGTATGATCGCCGTTCTCGCAGCGCGAACAAAACAAAAAATAAAATAAAAATCATCTCCGTCCGGAAAGAATCTTTGTCGCCGCCAAAATGCACCCCATGACGAAGCTCAATCATAAATAGTTGACTAGCAACTTTTTTCGTCGTTCTCTTTGTTCCCTGATGGAAATAGCCGACGACGGGCCATGCGAACGCCACCACTGTTATTAGTGTTTCAGTGCGCATGTCGCACCGCGATAGCGCTGTTGGTAAGAGAGAGAGGTTCATTGTTTGATCTTGAATTCAAATCTCTGTCTATTTTTGTCCTGCGACCAATAAACAAGAGATGGGGGAATAGGGAAACTGGCAATACGTAGAACCAGTAAAGCTTCTTTCGTCGCCCACTTCAAGTGCTGTGATAGCCTCATTGGTAAAGGCGACTGAAAATTTACGATGGCAAGATTGGTGGTTCTAATCTCGTCCATGTTTGTAAGTTTTCTAATGAACTCGAAAGTTTTTTTATGTGACCTATCATTTTCTAAAAATAGAATAACACACTTAAAGTAAATACCCAAAAATGAGTAAAAAAATAGTTTTTACTCTATTTGATTTTTACCCTAATTGAAAATATCAAACTGTATTATAATTTTGATATATTTTATCAAAAACTTAGAACAGGGCTTGATATATTTTTGATGTATTTGTAACAAACTCTGATACACTTGTGTTAGAATCCTTATGATTTTTAGTTAGAATTTTTGTTATTTTAACAACATCCTGCATCTAAATTATAACTGCATATGTTAGAAAAAATCTGTATAACATAATAACATATTATGATATAATTTTGTTATGATCGGCTAGTCGGGTACCTACTGTTCAAACAATCTTCATTGACTATTTGACCAAATATAATGTTTTATGTATTTGCCCCATTTCCTAATTATTGACAGCGCTAATCCAGACTCATTGACTTCTTCGCCTTTTTCCAAGCACGTTCGTACTCAGTTATCAAATATCAAGCAACATTAAGACAGCAATCCAACCAAAAACCACAGCTGATGGTGGTCGGCGATATGGTTATTATTGAAAATGTCACGTAGCTCGTGGCTCGTTCCTTCCCACTACAGCAAATCAACAGTATGTAATCAGATGGAAACTCGCTATCAATTGAACCCACCAAGTCCTGCGCTGGACTGTGGTTGGTTCATACGACCACTTGGAGCGGATTAGAGTAATTAGGTCATCCATCGATTTTAGTACCAGCAACTGGGCCGCTTTAATGCTCGATCCGATCGGAATGGAAGGCAATCCTCCTCGTGCCGACCCGATGATGGTTATCTACGCGGGGTGTGGTTGAGGGTTTTCATTTACCTCCGACGACGCGGACGGATGGAAACCCGCCTAATTGAAAAGCGAGTTTCGCGAATAGCGTCGTCATTACGATAAGAGTGGATTTTGCTGTTTTGCGGTGAGAAATGAAAACGGGAAAATAATCAATACGTGACGATGATGGCGATGCCGACCGAAGGCGTTGGTGCTTGTGGTGCTTATCTTGATTATTGTTTGTGGGTGGAGATTTTGGGTTATTTTGTATTACGGTCTAATTGGATATTGGATTGAAGGATCGTTATATAATTTTTATTCCGATTTTAGCCTTAACTGCTTAAACTCATTTAAAACCAAGCTTCAACGAAAATTGTGCTGCTGTGCGCCAGTGAATCTTGGTGTGTATCAGTGGAAAAGACTCAACAGCTGCAGGTCTTCATCAATAGATGCCTGCGGTTTAAATACGTGCATGGTGGCCTCACAATTGGATCTCATCTCATACTCCACCGTCGATGTCATTAAAAGCCAATAGCGACAGAAATTTGGGAGCGAAAGTGGAGGTGAGTCGGCCACACTCTACGCAGGGGCGGAAACGAAATCTGCAAGCAAGCGTTAGATTGGAACCCAGCAGGACATCGCAAGCAGAGGCTCATGGCGGTGTAGCCTCAACAAGGAAATATAGCTTACTTACCGTACCGGTCAGACTAAGGCCTGAGTGACCTCTGCTGCAGTAAGTTATCCTAAAAATGTCCTGCAAAATCTCTTCAGACTTTTCTGGAGGTATTCCAAGAGGACTTCTTAAAAGATTTCTCCAGCAATTCCCCTGAGAACTCCTCTTGGTATGCCTGCTAGGGGCCCTGGGATACCTCAAGGCAATCTCTTGAAATTCTTCCAAAAAATCCTCTATGAATCCTTCAGACAATTTATCAAGGAATCTTCTAGGAATTGCCGTTTGTAATCCAGTAATTGCTGCTGGGATTCCTTCAAGAATTCCTACTATTTTTTTCCGAGAATTATTGCTGAGGTTTCTAAAACATTTTCAGCAAGAATATCTGCAATTATAACTTTTAAAAGTCTTCCAGGAATTCCTGGATGGCTCCCTGCAGGTGGGAAACCCAAAAAAATCCTGGAGGATTCGAGGTAGAAATGATCCAGCAAGAATCCTTGCAAAAAATGCAGCAGGAATCCCAAAAGCAACTTCTGGAGGAATCATTGGAACCACAGGCGAAGGAATTCCGAGAGCAATATATGAAAGAATCTATAGAGACATCACATGGAAAACTATTGCGAGACTTTTTAGAAAAATCCCTGGAGGAATTCATGAAGAAACTCTTAGAGAAATCTTTTGACAATTTACAGGAAGAATTCCTGGTGGAACGTCAAGAGGACCCCGAGCAGAGGCAAATAACAACTCCATAATAAAACGAGTTTTTTTTGGCAAAACAACTGAGCAATGGAATCAGTTATTTTCATGTTATTAACATAATATATTATGTTATGATCTTGTCTGGCATAAGCGGCAAAATAACAAAAATCATAACAAAAAATGTTCCTGGAAGACCAATTCGATAACATGTTTTGTTGGTTTCAATAACAACTTAATAATAATGAATATAAAAATATTTCAATAACAAATTTTGAACTTTAGAAATTATTGATAATAATTTAAAAACAAAATTTGTCATGATTACAATAATGATAACCATGAATTCATTATTAATCATTAATTAAACAAAATTTCTTTAATGCACCTGAAATATAATGAAGTACCTTATGTTAAATATTAGGTATGGTAAATGTCACGAGGGAGATAGAGTGCCCCCCTCTCCCCATAATCAACCCAATTTTTCGAATTTCCTCAGAAGACTTGTTTGAAGTTTATGGTATCTTTCAAAGAAACCTTTCAATAAGTTCCTCTTCGAATTATACTACTGATCGAAAACATCTTGTAAAATGGCTCGTTGGCGTTGGTGGAATCGTGAAATCATGTTCTTTTGGATACAGGTCACTCATCTCCGCTGATCTATGTTGACTCTACTATCTATAACACTTAAACATAAGACTGAGAAGCTGGTACGCTAATGGTTAGGATGTAAGACCAGAGAGAAGAGGATGGTGAACAGATGAGAGATTATGCATAAGCTCTCTATCACGGAATGCTGAAAATAATGTAAATCTAATGGTGTAGTTTTGATTACAAAACTTGTTATCGTTGTGGTATTGGTGATTAAATAATTATGCACACTCTATATTTCAATAATAACTATATTTGTTTAACAACAAAACATATTATTGAAATGTAATTTAATGAATGTATACCAATACCGTGCTCATAACAAAATAAGATTGCCCCACAAAAGATGTTATAGAGTAGTAATGCCTTGATAAGATAATGATAACAAACCAAGATATAAAAACAGGTTATGTTATTTCGTAGTTATTAATTTGATATTCTCCTCTGCTCGGGACTCCCTGGAGGAATTCTTGATTGTATTTCTTAAGCAATCCTAGTAGTAATTTCCAGAAAAACCTCCCAGCATTCCTGGAGACAATCTTAGAGAAATTTACTAAAACATTCTCATGGAGATCTTCTACAAATTCCTGATGGAATTTCTATAAATATTCTTGTTACTGCTTAAATGTTTTCTGCAAGAACTCCTTTACATACCATTTCAAAGATTCCTCCAAAGATTTCTCTAAGAAGTCCTAGAGAAATTCCTCTTGCAATGTATCCAGAGAGTTCTCAAAGGATTCCTTAAAAATATGTGTTAGAGAAGCGTTAACTCCCCCCCTTACCGACGCTCCATATACTAGGCGCCCCTCCGCCTTTTGCCGAAATTAAGAAAAATCCCTCCCTTGGTGCCTTGGGTTACTTGAGTTAATTCCTGAAGGAATCCCAGCAAGCATTTCTTGAAGAAATCCAAGCAGTAATTCTTACAGAAATCCCTGGATGTAATTTGTATATGACGCCACAATGCATTCACTGAAACCAATAATGATTTTAAAAATATAGTTATGGTTTATAAACCCATTTTTCTTCATTTTTTTTTTTGTTAAAAAGAGATGGACAAAATTTGAGACTGTAAAATTGGGGGCTTAGAAAATCGGATAACCAACGTATCAGCTTTTTTATAGTTCAGTTTTTCACTTTCCTTTTTCTCTCTATGATTCCAGGTCGCTGTGGTCATGGCAGCCCTTGTGAGCAGCTTTGCTACGAACTTCACGATGGGATGTACGAATGTGACTGCACGGAAGGATTCGAGCTGAACAAAAATGGATACAGTTGTCAAGGTGAGATGTTTTTCTATGCATACACACACATACATGAAAAGGATAATCAGAAAATTCAGACCATACTTTATCTGAAGATGGACTTAAAATTGAGACGGAATGTATATCACAGGTATATCACAAGCATATGCCGTAAGAAGGCTACACATCAAAAAAGATGGTATTACTGTTCACGTTTCAAAGTCCTATATTGCGAAGAGTTTTTGTATTACCAAAAACACCTTTCCAGTCTTGTTCTCTGTTCATCTCAGCACAATGACCCTTGTACATATTTATCGTTATCAATACACACAAATCTACCTTTTGTAATACTTATAGGGCTGAAGGTCTATACTCCAGGCTTTTTTGGGTACCTATGTATGACCTAAATATGACGTTATGACTTAAAATGCCCGTAAGAGTCAATTTTCAGTTTTAGCTTTTTTGATCTCATGTGTACAGATCACATCATTAAAACTCTTTACTGCCGTAATTCTGCAAAGTGACGTAAGCGCCATTCAAAATTTCAATATATTTTGATATATTATATATAAGGGTATGCGGTATGGGATTTTTTCAAAGCGATACGAAACGAAACGGTATGCAAATTTTTTGGGACGATGCGGTATGAAACGAAACGAAATTTAAAAATGTTTCGTGAGTTCGATACGAAATTCGGATTCACTCGGTATTTTTCGAAACGAAACGAAATTTCCGTAAAAAATTCGCGGAATATTGTAGGTATAATCTTTTTTTTGTGAAAATTGGTACTGTGTGCTTACATTTTTCTTTACCATAAGATTGATGCTTTCTAAAACATTATTGATTACAGAAAGGGAGCAATATGGTATTCATGGAGCAATTATTTTTATTTATTTTTATCCATTAATTTTAACTGAAGCTATTTCTCCATACTTCATGGAGCAAAGTGTACTCAGCTGTGTTATATAGCCATTCCTTTTGGTATCAGTCGTTTATCTACCGTCACCTCACTGTTAACCTATAAATGACCGACATTTTAACCTACTTCCCAACTAACAATCACTCATTTTACAAGCACCTTTACGATGGATTAATTCAGTATAATGCTGAATAACATTTGAATAATTTTTAGGCACAACCGCAAAATTTTTCAATTTCCACGAGAGTTTATAATTGGCACTTATGCTGTGAACAACTTTTGTGAAATAATAACTACACAAAATTTACCTAAATCAAGATTCGAACTAGAGATCCGTCGATTGCCAGCCGCATGCCTTCCTATCTGCGCCATCATAGAAATGAAGAATTGCTGCGCTTAAATCAAACTATAAACTTCTCGTGGTTTAATAATGATCAAACTTCGACTCTAATTCAGCAGTGGTGAATTAGCACAACATTATGGTTGTGGAGCGGATCTGGTTGGATGGTTAGAACACTTGACTATCACGCCGAGGACCTGGGATCGAATCCCACTCCCGACAAACTCACAATATGTGAGTTCTTCCTTCGGAAGGGAAGTAAAGCGTGGGTCCCGAGATGAACTAGCCCAGGGCTAAAAATCTCGTTAAAACAGATAAAAAAAAAAAAAAAAACATTATGGTTAACAACTGAACAACACATTTATTCAACTGCTGTTCAAGAAAAACACTTTTTCATCCTGTACTCTGAGTCGAAGTTAGATGAAACGAAAGCGTTTGACTTGCACAAAACAAATTATACAGTTACAAGTGCTAATTTTTACATAAATTTAACAAGATGCAGAAAGGGAACGTTTAAAAATTACGTCCAACATTTGGGGGAGGGGGGGGTCTATAGAAAAGTGTGACACTACGTGTATTGGGTATAGGGAAATTGTGTGACAGAGGGGGGAGGGGGGGTCTAGAAATCCCGAAAAATGATGGACGTAATTTTTGAATCTTCCCAAAAAGGTCTCGTTAAATTATTTTGTAAACGAAATATTGCGAGTCGAATAAAAATCTTATTAGGCGCATGAAAAGTATTTTACATTATCATTGTTATACCAATACAAAAGGTTGAACATGAGCTTCTTTTTCAATTGAAAAATCATTTGAAAAGTAATCTGTACAGCATAATTTTAGTTCAGCTATCATTACTATTATAAAGCAACAGTTCAGCATGCATGCGTGTTGCGGCTTGCGATTGTTAGTTGGGTTGCGATCAACTTACGATTTCAGTAGGTTTGTCGACGTTTGTCATTTAATCTTACTAAAATATACATAACATATTCCTGAAAGTCCGCTGAACATTTTTTTTTTTTGGCATTTGGTTCATGCTTCCTGTCGAAATATACACTATTACCTCTTTTTTTGCACTTTTGATTTATGCACTTTTTTATGCCCTGGGGAAAGCTACTCAGAAACAATATTGTGCATGGGAAAATTTAATAATGACGGGAACTATTGCAAAGGTGACTAGAGAGTATTTTTAGGGAAGAGCAAAGGAAGATTACAGGGGCGTTTCAGGGTGCCCAAGGGGTTTCAACGGGGTACCAGAAGTTTTCAGTTGCGTATTTGGGGGTCTGAGGGGGTTTTCGGAAGAATTGCAGAGAGTTTCAGAGGATTTTCGACGGACTTTGTATGCGTTATAGGTACGTTTTAGAGGGTTTCCGAAGGTCTCGCGTGCGTTATATGGGGTCCAAGTGGGTCTTAAGGGGGTTTCGGAGGCATTTCAGGAAGTCTCAGATCATTTTAGGCTGGTTTCAGAGGCGTTGCGAAGGCGTTTTTGGGGGTTTCTGAGCCTCTCAGGTATGTCACATGGAGCCCAAGTGGGTCCGAGTTGGTTTCAGGTGGATTTTAGAGGCATTTCAGGATGTTTCAGAGCATTTTCGGCGGGGTTCAGAGGTGTTACGGAAGCGTTTTCTGGGGTTTCGGAGCTTCGCAGGTGCATTCAATGGGGCCCGAGGGGGTTTCAAGGGGATCTTGGAGGTATTTCAGAAAATTTCAGAAAGTTTTTAGGATCCCATCACAATATCTTTTGAAACGCCCCTGAAATACCCTTTGATTTAAAGGTGTTCTTGAAACCCCCCTAACTCTGACCTTAATGCCTCAAAACGCCCCTGAAATGCAACCAAACCTCTAGGAACGCCCTTAAAATTATCCTGAAACACCCTGAAACTCTCTTAAATGACTCTGAAATACCTTGAAGCGCCCCTTGCTACGGCCTTTGAAGGCTACTGAGATCCCTTGAATTATCCTTTAAGCCCCTTAACCTTCCAGGACGCGTGCCATCAAGCAACTGAAACTGCACCGCGCTCGCGCTGTATATGAAAAGCGAGGTTTTTTTGGTAGTGTTGTACTTTTTACAACAGCGCACGCGCTGAAGGGTTACATATATTAAAGTGCCCCTGAATTCCCCATAATCCCATTAAAACGCAAACAAATCTTGACAGAACGCCCTTAAAAGGCTACTCAAATCCCCTAAAATGATCCCTTAAAACTTTACTGAAACCCCTTAGGACCCCCTTTTTCGGACTCTCAGGGAACTTTCTGGAAACTCGCTTAGCCCCACCTCAAATTCCCAGGCGTAAGGCCTGTTTTCGCGAACTTGATTCTCTCTTAAGCCCAAACTTAATTTATGCATAAATTTTCCTCTTCTATGCCTTTTTCTATTTATGCAGCCCCAGCCATGTGTAAAAGTCCCTTCATAAAGTTTTCCGGGATTTTGCAATTTTGTCAAAATACTAATTCCAGAGTCGAAAACTTTTATATCAACTGCCGTTTTTTTGTATTTGCACAGATATTTTCCCAAAGATATCTCTTGGGTGCGATTCGATTTCTAATAGCATCGTTTCCCAAACTTGAGCCTTGCGACCCTTGTCTATTGTCATCCAACTTTTCTTAGAACAATCCAGGTGCGTTTCCACGTGGTTAAAATCTTTATGGCATTCATTAAGTTGGCTTAGAACATGAACTATCTTCTATCCTATATTTTATACTTTATCCTATCACTTCAAACATTTCGAGATATTGTTGTAATTTTTATCAGTAAGATGAGGAAGATTTTTAAACGATTAGCATTCACACTACGTATTTGTTTTCGAAATTATTTGGTAGTTTCGCGGAATTTCGTTTTGTTTCGTCAAAGTGTAGTTTTTGAAAGCGAAATTTTTTGAATTTGACGAAACGAAACGAAATTCAAAATCATAAATTTCGCCTAGTTGAATTCCGCGGAATTTCGTTTCGAGGGGTATTTGGCGGAACTTTTCGGTATACCGCATACCCTTAATTATATATAACATCTGGTGTTAAAATAACACTGTGGTATTCCTGCTGTATTAGAATGCAAGATCAAGTCATAATCTATCATCTATGGAAAGAAACTTAGAGGATGAACAAGAGTTTTATGCATAATAACCAAAAAATGGGCCAAAACTATCAATGTCGCTTACGTCACTTTGCAGAATTACGGCAGTTTAGAACTCTGCTTAATTCTTAGAGTTTAAAGAAGATATCTATATCTGAATTTTTATGAAAAACTAACAGATGTGCTTTAATGTATGCTGTAAACAATAACTTGTTGTACCTACATTTGAAAATAAAGTGCAGTCAACTCTAAGACAACACACTACTGAGATACGAGAGGTTACATAAAACCGAGGAAACATTTTAGCATATCGGAAAAATCCAACTCCACCACCGGCAGTCGAAAAGCAACATAAGGTAATTCATGGTCATTTCGGGGGTTAACTCCGCCAGAAATGTGAATCCAAACGCGCAGCGCAGCTGTTATGGCTCACAAACAATTCCCCAGAATGGCCGATGCGGATATATCGGGAAGCGATCTGAAAGGGGGTCACCAACTGGGCTATTCTGCGCACCTGGCACAGCCACCGCCACCGAAGGTTCAGAAAAACAACGAACGAACGGACGGGAACCAAACGGTTTCTGCGATAACAACACAAAGCTGTTGAATGCCATAAATCTTCCAACTTATCCTCGGTACAGAACTCGGACAGTGGCTACCTCTGTCCCTTCGCCTTCCACCGCATCACCTTTCGGGGGGATGATTGTTCAATAAGGGGAGGTAGGATTACTCCGGTTGTAGTTTGATTCATGTTGTCGCTTCTTTTTGTCCTTATTCCCATTCAGTCCGAGCGGCAAATAGGTCCTGCTTCAGGATGCGGTCCCGACTACTGGGGTGGAAAGCGGTCAGCGAAATTTCCTTTTATCAGAAGCTTTCGGATGCTGGTAGGGCACTATTTTTTTTGCGGCCTCCGCCATTGGTAATCCCGTGATGAGCTATCGGGCTACCCGTTGGTCGCGTGAATACACTACTCTGGCAATAATTTTCCTGTCAGAGCGGAAATCCTACCACTTAGAGAGCAATTATTGTGCAAATTGAGCAGTGCTTATGATAATCAGCTGACTTTCGTTTGTTGAAATATGAATAATTTCTCCACGATTTCGGATGATTTAAATGGGATTGTTTGAATTGATTATGCAAGATATTCACCGATCTCTTTATCAATTTTGGCGATTCCATAAAGTGCTCTTTACCGTTAATGAGTTTGTGATATGAAATTCTCATCAAATTTCCTTTTTTTCCGGTACAATAAAGGCTAAGTATCGCATTGTTCTGATCCCATTGAGACCACTGACTGGCCTCTGACCAACAACTCCTCTTCCAACATCTTACTGGCGAAACACCTTTGGGAGAATCGGATTATCAAATCTGGTAGGAACTAGGGTCTCCAGTTAGCCTAGTGGTTAAGGCTACCCAGCCAACACACGATCGCATATGATGTTGAATAAAATACAAAAGTCGGGGCGATATGCGTACACTTGACACACGGTTAAATAGGAGCATGTACGCATATGGCCTCCACTTTAGCATCTTATTCTACATCATATACGACTTCGTGTTGGCTGGGTAATGGATCGCCAATTCGGAGACGGCGGGTTCGGTTCCCGTTCCGGTCGGGAAATTTTTCTCGACTTCCTGGGCATAGTGTATCATTGTACTTGCCACACAATGTACAAATCAATGCAAAGGCAGGCAAAGAAAGCCCTTCAAAAGAAAGACAGGCCAAGTTCCAATGCAACCGTCGAACCATGAAGAAGAAGAAGAAGAAGAAGAAGAAGAAGAAGAAGAAGAAGAAGAAGAAGAAGAAGAAGAAGAAGAAGAAGAAGAAGAAGAAGAAGGAACTCTGGTCGTGGGCTGACAGGAAAAGGGAGCGGCTTCTGCAAACCTGAGCGCCCGTTTTCCAGAAGGAGACTTTGTGCAAGCACCCTTAAAAAATTTATACCTACTCGCTTTTATAACTAAACGTAAAACGATGAAATTGAATAGAAAAATGTCATAAGGCCGTTAAAATATTTATTAAGCTTTTTGCCCCACCACTTTTTGGCTGGTCGAGTAGGGGGATAAAAATAATAAAGCATTTAATCTGAAAAATATAAAAAGGTCATCGGATTTGTTAAAGATTTTTTTGCAAAACCCGAAATTTTGATAAATATTTTTTGTCTGCCCCCCTGAAAATGCAAAATCCAGCAAAAAACTTTTGAGGGGGGGGGGTTGTCAACAAAAAATCAGGGAAATTTCTTGAGGAATTCTGGGGGGAATTTCTGGAAAAAAATCTGAATCCTAAAAGATTTCCTGGAACAATCCTTGGAGGAATTTCTGGAGGATTCCCTGGAGAATCTCTGGAGGAATCCTTGGTTCAATTTCCTGGAGAAATCCCTGAAAAATACCTAATGAATCTCTGAAAAAAATCGCTCGAGGATTTCTTGGAGAAATTCCGGCAGGAATTGCTGACATAATTTCTGAAGCATGTCCAGGAGAAATTCCTAGAAGAACTCCTAAAGAAATTCCTGGGGTAATTCTTAGAGGAGTTCCTAGCGAAATTCCTGGATAAAATCCCGGAGGAATGCGTGGAGGAATTCCTATTGGTATTCCTGTGGGAATTACTGGAGGAATTCCTGGAGGAATCTCAAGAAAAAATCATGGAAGAATTTCTGGAGGAATCACTAGAGGAATTCTGGGAGATTTCTATTTCTATTATTTTTTTTTTCTATTTCTGAAGAAAATCCCTTGAGAAATTCGTGAAAGAAAGGAGAAATACCTGGAAGAATCTCTGGGAAAATCGTTGGAGCAATTCGTGGAGAAATCTCTGGAGGAATCCCTAAAACAATTTCTGAAGGAATTTCCGAAGAAATTCCAGGAGAAATACCTGGAAGAATCTCTGAAAAATTCCCAAAGATATCCCTGGACAGTTTCCTTGAAGAATTTCTGAAGAAATTCTAGAGGATTTCCCGGACAAGTTGCTAACATAATTTCTGAAGTATGAGAAATTCGTGGGGGAGTTCCAGCAGAAGTTCCTGGGGAAATGCCTGGCGGAATTCCTGTGGGAATTCCTGGAGGAATCTCTAGAGGAATTCTTAAAAAAAAATACTGGATAAATTTCTTGAGGAATGCTCTAGATGAACTCTGAACGAAATTTATTTTTTTTTATAATTTTTTGAAATGTGTATTTTAACTTAAAGCTAATTCTACACTCCTACATTTCTAGAGGATTTCTTGGGGAAATCATCCAAGGAATTTCCGAAGGAATCACTGGGAGAATCCTTGGAGAAATTCGTGGAGAAATCCCTGGAAAAATCCCTGAAGAAGTTCCTGGAGAAATTCCTGGATGAATTGCTAACAGAATTTATGAAGGATTTCCTAGATTAATTCCTGGTGAAATTCCTGGAGGAATCCCTGAAGAAATTCCTGGAGGAATCCCAGAAGAAATTCCTGGGGCAATTTTTAGATGAATTCCTGGAAGAATTCCAGAAGCAATCCCAGGAGGAACTCCTGGAGAATTCCTGGAGGAATTCCTGGAGGATTCCCTGAAGCAAGTCCTGGAAGAATATCTGAAGGAATTTCTGGAGAAATCTGCAATCTCAGGAGGACTCCCTGAAAAAATGCCTTGATCAATTCCTGGAAGAATGCCTAGGAGAATTTCTAGTGGAATTCTTGGAGGAAACTCTGAAGCAATTTCTGGAGGAATCTCTGGAGGAATGCATGAAGGAAGTCCTGACGCAATGCATGGAAAAAACCCTGGAGGAATCCCTGGAAAAATACCTGTAGGAATTCTTGGACATATCTGTGGAGGATATGTTAGAGGAATGCCTGTCGGAATTCCTGAAGGAATTTCCAGAGAAAATTCTGGAGAAATCTCTAGAGGAATTTCTGGAGGAGTCTCTGGAGGAACTCCAAGATGATTTTTTAGAGAAATCCCTGCAGGAATTCCAAGATAAACTCCTGGAAGAATTCCTGGAGGGATTCCTGAAGAAATTTCTGGATGAATCTCCTAAGAAATTTGTAGAGGAATAACAGGAAAAGTTCTTGAAGAAATCGCAGTTTGAATCCTCTTAGAAATTCTAGAGAAATCCGAGTTCGTGGAGTAATCCCTATAGCAGTTCCTGAAGAAATCCCTAGAGTAATTCCTGAACAAACTCCAGAAGGAATCCCGACAGCAATTTCAAATGGAATTGCTAAGGGAATCCCTAAACAGTTCCGGGAGGAAGTACTGATTTAATTCCTGTAGGAGGTAATTAAAGAATAGGACAGATTGGTGAAGTACTAGATTTGTAGTAATGAGCGGAATTTTAGTATGGTGAGAAGGTCAATTCTCCGTTTCTGCAATGAAATGATGGAAAAAGCGTGGGTATTATGATTCCTTGCCTAATTTAATGCTGTTTGAGCAAAACTTTGGGCAACAGTGTTGTTGTTTCCTCCATTTCTTGCAACATAAACAACATAGTTATCCAAAGTTTTGCTCAAACAGCATCAAATTAGGCAAGGAATCATAATACCCACGCTTTTTGCACCTTTTCATTGTAGAAACGGAGAACTGACCTTCTCACCATACTAAAATTCAGCTCATTACTACAAATCTAGTACTACACCGAACGTGCCCCATTCAAGAAGGAATTCATGAAGGAATCCTGAGAAGAGTTTCTGGGGGAATCTTGGGAGGAATTTTTCAAATAAGTTGTTTCAGAAAGAATCACAGAAGGAATTTTCCGAGTGCAGCCCTTGAGAAATTCTTGTAGGAATCCCTGGAGGATTTCTTGGCTAAATCCCTTGAGAATATCCTAAAGAAAATCAAATCCTGGAGGAATCTCTAGAGAAACTGCTGGAGGAATTCCTACAGGAGTCTTTAGAGGCATTTCTGTAAGAATCTTTGGATTTTTTTACGAGGAATTCCGGCTAGAACTCCCAGAGAAATCCCTGGAATAATTCCTGGAGGAATTATTGAAGAAATTCGCGGAGGAATCCCTTGAGGAATTCCTGGATGAATCCCAGGAAGAATTCCTGAAGAAATTGAAGATGGAATTCTTGGAGAGAGCCTGCATGAATCCTAAGAAAAGCTCGTGAAGGAACTCGTTGAGGAGTCCCTGTAGCAGTTCCTGTAGGAATCTCTGCAGGAGTTCCTGAAAAAAAGTTCTAGGAGTAATCCTGGAAGCAATTTCAAGAGGTATTCCAAAGGGAATCCCTTAACAGTCCATGGAGGAAATACTGGATTAATTCCTGGAGGAATTCCTGAATGCATTCCAAGAGGAACTTCTGAAGGAATTCTTAAAATAATTCCTGGAGTTGTTCCTGAAAGAATCACAGAAGAAATTCTTGGGTGAATCACTGGAGGAATTCTTGAAAGAATTCCTAAAGAAACCGCAGCTGGAATTCTTGGAGAAATCCTAAGAAGAGCTCGTGGAGGAACTCTTTGAGAAATCCCTGTAGCAGTTTCTGGAGGAATCCCTGGATGAATTCCTGAAGAAACCCCAGAAGGAATCCTGGAAGCAATACCAAAGGGAATCTCTGAATATTTCCTGTAGGAAGTACTGTAGGAATATCTAGAAAATAAATATGAAGAAATCCATGTCTGCAATAAATTCTGAAAGAATTGTTGTTGGAATCTTTGGATAAACTACAAAAAGAATATTTTGTTTTAAGGAATACCTGGATTAATTTTCAGATAGTCTCTTACATTTTTTTCTGAAAGGGTTTTTGGAAAATATTCCTGCTGAAATGCTTCGAATTATTCCAGATGAAATTATTGGAGCAATCTCTAGTGCAATTCTTGAAGGAATATATGGAGAAATCCCTGAAGAAATTTCTGAAGGATCACTTGCAAAAATACCTAACAGGATCTCTGTTGATGGAATCACTGAAGGACGCTATAGCAAAATTTATGAAGGGATTCGTCGATGCATCCTTACAGAAATATCTGTAAAAATTTCAAAATATTCAAAATAGGAATTCTCGAATCATTTCTTGGAACAAACCCTGAAACTATCACCATCGAAACCCTGCATGATGCCCATTAAGGTGGCCAACACTTATATGAAAAACAAAAATTTCGAAAAATCCAAGTCTTACCTCCTGAATCAGATGTTTTGGAGCCTTAGAATTTGAGTAAAATTGATTAGGCCTAAGGGTGCGCTCAACGAGCTTGAAATTTGTATGGGAAAACTTGGCCAAATGTATGCAGAAATCTTAAGTTTTGGAATTTTGCCGCAAGGTGGCACTGTAAGCGTTCAATCAATAAACCCTTTAGTATTATTGTAGGTGACTATATGCCAAAGAACTTCGTCGAAGACCGCAAAGTGATCCAACGTATGTGAAAAAGTTATACCCTAGGCAAAGTGAGGCGAAGTATTGAGATTTCATTTTTGATATAATCCCTGTACACATACTGGAAAAACAACAATAAAGTTTTACCTCATTTTACATAGGGTATAACTTTTTACACTGACGTCGGATTCCTTTACGATCTTCGACTAAGTTGTTTGGCAAATAGTCACCTACAACAGTATAAAAGGGTTTGATTATTAAACGCTAACAGTGCCACCTAGCAGCAAAATTCAAAAACTTAGGATTTCTGCATACATTTGGCCACGTTTTCCCATATAAGCATGAAGCTGCAAACTTCATATGCACGATCATTTAAATGAATTTTAAACAGATTTCATTGATCCAGCCGTTGATAAAAATATGCATCGCCGTCTTCAATCAGAGTGACCGCCTAACACTTTGCGAATTACGAAAAACAAAAATGTATTGTATTGTTATCCCGACTGGAGCAAGAATTGAATTTTCATTCCCAACTAACCTCGTGGTCACAAAGCCAAGTGACTACGTAAAATTCAAATGAATTACAAATCATCAATAAATCTTTAATTTGAGGACAAATTATTTCATGGATAGTCACAACGAAAAAAACACATCTTGAAATAAACAGCAATCATGAAATAGCATATCACCTTTCAGAGATTCCCGGAGTCAAATGACACCTGTGAAGCGAACGAGTTTGGTTTTCTTCAACAACATTGCCTCTGCCGTTGGTTCTGGGAGCGCCATTTCTCTATATCCAATGGTGTTGCATCGCTCTGTTGACCAAATCATCTGAACCCCTAACTCCATACCAAGCGAGCCGAGCCGCACAGAACCCATTGGTCACCACCAAGCAGTAGTGGATCAGCAACACCGAGCAAGCGAAAGCAGAAACATTCACACGTGCGATAAACCACTTGTAATCCGCTCGGTTGATAGGGTTGACTCGGATGCTGTGTTTTCGGTGCTGAACACATCGAGCAGGCAGGCAGCAGACCTGGACCTTTACGGACGGACGACCAACCGGTGTGGTGGTGTGTGCTCCAGAGTCCAGCTGCTGTCCAAAGGTTGCCTTTGGATTTTTCCCATTTTGCTACTGGGGATTAAATTAAGACGAATGATTCCATGAATTACGAATGGCACCCGGACCACACACCGCACCGGGAGGGACACGATTCCAGCATCAGCTACCTACCTACATTGTGAGGTCATGTGTGTCGTCCTCCCGTGTGTGCGAGAGTGGCTTTTAGACGAACAAATACGCTATCAGAGAGCTTTCCAGCTCCCGGTCAAATGGGATGAGTAAATTAGAAACGTTGGTCGGACGGGTACGGTTTCCTTATTTTTGACCAGCTGATGATAAGGGACATCAGCTATGTGACGTTCCATTTCGAGTTATGAAGAATTCATTTCTAGTAAGAGATTCATTCAACGAGGAGCCAGGAGTTCATCAAGATTGGTGATTTGAAAGAAACAAGTATAAACATTAGACACGAGAATAAAAAAAACTTAGTCATAACTTTTGATGCAATTTTTGGGTTGAGAACCATAGAACTGTGCAACTGCAAGGAGATTTATTGGAAAGTGTTCACAGTACCTTTATTAAAATACTACCTAGCTGTCCCGGCATACTTTGTATTTCCATTTGAAGATTTGATTGTTTAGCAGTTCTCCTCTTTGCAGCACCCCACTCTAGATTGGTTCTATTGTAGGGGAACAGAGCCCATAATGCCAAGATGGGGTAAAATGGCCCAACTCATAAAATCATTCCTGAATGGGACTACATTATTGCTATAGGTGAATGATGTCAAAATATGTTTGCATAAAACATTCTTCTAGAAGCTAAGCTGCCAAACCCACGGAAAATCTTTTGATTTCCCAATAAAAATTGACAACTTCCGGGTTTTCTTGCTTGCAATTAAGGTTTTCGGGTGATTTTATTACCAGCCATGTGATTCCAAGTTGATTGAGGCACACATGGAGCCGCATGGTTCTTGATGTCTACACTGTCAATGTTCGGGGTCATTCAAATATGACGACCATCGTTTAGCGAAGCGGGGGGATGACATTCCATGTATTGAGCATACGAAAGAAGCGGGATAGAGGAGGGAAAGGGAGTCGGAAATGCCGGAAAACTGATGGACGTAATGATGAATTGCTACCGGGATCCTTTAATGGGATTTTTTCAGAAGTATTCCAAAGAATTCCTCCAGGAATTCACCCGAGAATTCCTTTTGTGATTCTTTCAGGAACCACTGCAAATATTATTTTTAAAATGATCCCAAGAACTCTTCTTGGATGCCTTTAGGAATTCCTCCTGGAATTCTTTCTGAAATTCCTCGAGGTATCAATTCAAGACTTCCTCGAGGAACTAGTGGGAGATTTCCTTAGAAAATCCTCTTAAGATTGCTTCTAAGACTCCTTCTGGAACTGCTACAGAGATTCCTTCAAGAGTTCCTCTACGTACTCTTTTTAGAAATTTTAAGGAATATCAAATTTTACATTTGCTCAGGAATTTCAGCGATTTCTTTGATACTTCCTTTCTTCAGAAACTCGTCTTGGAATTCCCTCAGAAATAGCTTCTTGGATTTTTTCAGGAATTCTTCCGAGGATTTCTCCAACAATTCCTTAAGAAATTTCTCTTGAAACTTTTCCACGTTTTCTCTGGGATTCCTGCAGGGATTTCTCTAAAAATTCATACAGGGAATCGTTCAGGAATTCGTCTACAGATTCCTCGAGGAATTTCTTCAAGGATTCCTACTGAAAATGCTCCAGCGATTCTTCCAGGAAATCTTCATGGGTTCTTTTAGGGATTTTCTCTAGTGATTTCTCATGGAATTTATGCAGAGCGTCCTACAGGAGTTCCTCTATATCATGGTTTCCCAAACTGTGGGTCGTAAATTAATTCCTCCAGGAATTCCTTCGAAAATTCCCCCATGAAGTCCTTCGGAAATTCCTCCATGAATTTGTTCGGAAATTCCTCTATGAATTCCTTCGGAAATTCCTCCATGAATTCCTTCGGAAATTCCTCCATGAATTCCTTCGGAAAATTCCTCCAGGAATTCCTTCGGTTCGGAAATTACTACAGGAATTACTTCGGAAATTCTTCCAGGAATACCTCAAGGAATTCCTTCAGAAACTACCAATGCAATTGCTCCAGGAAATCCTCCTAGGATTCCTTCAGAAATTCCCGCAGGAAATCCTCCCCGAATTTATCCTCAAATTATTCCAGGTATTCTTTCAGGATATTCTCTACGAGTTCTTCTTGAAGTTCCACCAGAAGTTTCATCCATGCATTTCTCCTGAGAATCCTGCAGGAGTTCCACCAAGAATTCCTCCAGAAATTACCCTAGGCATTCTTCCATCAAACAGAACGTGTTTATTCCTCCAAGGGTTTCACCAGGAATTGATCCCGGAATTCCTTCGGAGAGTCCTACAGTACTTCTTCCAGAATTTCTTCAGGAAGTCCTCCAGGGATTTCTTCAGAAATAATTTCAGGAATTCCAACAGGAATTTTCCAGGGATTCGCCCAGGAATTCTTCCAGGAATTCTTCCAGGATTTCCTCCAGGGATTGCTCCAGAGATTCCTCCAGGGAATTCCTCTAGGAATTTCTCTAGGAATTTTCCAACAATTTCTTCAGAATTTTCTCTAAGCATTCCTCCAGGAATTCCTCAAAAGGTTTCTTCAGAAATTTCTCCAAGCATTTCTCCCAGGATTTCCTCCAGGAATTTCTCTTGGAATTCGTCACGGGATTCCTCTAGGTATTCCTGCAAGAATTCGTCCAGGTATTCCTTTAGGAAATCGTCCACGGATTCATCCAGGAATTTCTCCAAGAATATATCTAGGGATTGTTCAGGGATTGTTCTTCCATAGGTTCCTCCCAGAATTCCCCTAGATATTCCATGAGAAATTCATCTTGGAATTCATCCAGGGATTGCTTCAGGAATTCGTCCCGGAAATTCTCCATGCCTCGAGGAAATCATCCTGTTATTTCTTCGGAAATTCCTCCAGCGATTACTCCAAAAAATCCTCTATCGCTTTCTTCAGGATTTTCTCCAGATATACTTTCGGAAAGTCCTCCAACATTTTTTTCCAGGGATTCATCAAGAATTTGTCCAGAAGTTCCTCAAGGATTTCCTTCAGAGGTTGCTCTAGGAATTGCTTCAGCATTTCTCCAGGAATTCCTCCAGGGATTTCTCCAAGAATTCCTTTAAAGGTTTCTCCAGAAATTCTTCCAAGGATTCCTCCAGAAATTTGTCTACTAATTCCTTCAGGAATTCCTCAAGAGATTTCTTCAGAAATATTTCCAAGGATCCCTCCCATAATTGCTCGAAGGATTTTCCCAGGGATACCTACAGGGTTTACTTCAGACATACCTGCTGGAATTCTATCCTCTAGAGAATTCCTTTTTTTTATTTCTTTTTTTTTTTTCTTCGTGCATTTTAACTAAGACTAATTCTTCACACTCCAGGAATTAAGGAATGAAGTTTTTTTATTACTAGAAGGATTCCTTGATTAATTCTCTCAGTGATTTATTTTGGAATTCTTTAAGTTAATTTAAGAGGGACACAGGAGACAGGCAATTCTCCACGAAGAGTCTTCCAGGGTTTTCTTAACAATTATCTCTGAGAAATCTTTAAGGATATCATCAACAGATTTATTCATGAATCCATCCATTAATTCCTTCAAGTACCCCCTGCATCTCCTGTAAAGGAGTTTCTTAGGAATTTCGTTCTGTGATTCTTTCAGGAATATATCGTTTGATTTTTCCACAGTCACTGTGATTTACTTTAAACATATGAGTACCCAAGTCCTATATGCTAGAAGCGCTTTCAGACATTTCTCCACGAAATTCTTCAGGAACTCATTTAGGGTTTCCTTGCGGAATTTCTCTAGAACACCACGACTTCCTTCTTGAATTCCTCCAGACATTTCTTTTTGAATACATTCCAGCTATTCGTCCAGAATTTCCTTCAGGTGAATTCTAGGGTATTTCCAAGAATGCCATCATTTGAGAGTTCGGAAATATCTTTAAGAATTCCCCCAGGGATTTCTTCCCTGAGTTTACTTCGAGGGTTTTCTGCAGTGGTAGTTTCATGGCTTCTACGAGAATACCCTCAAAAATACTTTTAATGATCCTTCCGGGAATACGTCAATTGACATTTCTATTAGATTATGTTCTGAAATGAGTATATGCAGTATTAGGAGTATATAAAACTGTCTTTTGGAAAATTTCGGTAAGGATATACTCGGAACGATAAACTGAAGGTTTATTCTTTAAGAAATAGATATCCAGGACATTCCAAGATTGCTAATGAGCATAGACAAAATGGATGATTAATTATTAAAAGAACTTTAGTTAGTCATAGAAGACAATCCTAGACATTTTCAAAAAATCTTCAGAGGGTTTCCATTATGTTCTACTGGAGAAAATTTGTAAGGAAGTTATGAAAATTATGGGTTAGGCCTAAAAAGAGTTTGTTAATTCCAAAAGAGTTCAGCTATGATTTGTTACGATAGTTTTGTAGATATTACCAAAAAATAAAGTATAAGTTTTAGAAGAAACAATGCACTAGTAAAGAAAAGTTCTTAATCATCCAAAAATTGGCCACTGCTACCAGCACCACACTGATTTGTGTAGAAAATGCGAGGTTTTTTTCAATGTTACGTACAAAGTTCAACAGCGTGACTGCTGAAGAGTGAAGTCATGATTTTAGAATATTATGTTATTATATTCAACTTCGTCGTATTTGCAGCCTGGACGGGACCATGCGGAGGTTGGGATAGGAGTTGCTGGCCAGCCTCTACCGTTCCAAAGTTTTTGACCAATATTATCCCAGTTTACGGTACACAAGTTTTGACGTCTGATCGAGGTGCATGCACAAAATAGTCGAATTATTCATAGAACACTATGCAAAAAATTTTGCTATGTTCTAGTTAAGATAAAATACCATAAATAAGAAAATCATTGATAATTATCTAGATCCATGGTTTTAAATCGTTCTGACCGCAATAACACACTAATTACAACACATTACAAACCACAGTTCACATCAACTAGCACAAACTCGTTGTTTGCTCACCTAGATAATTACTTGCCACAAATTCTGATTTCAATATGTACATATTTACACTTACAGTGCATATTGTTTATGGCCAGGCGCATTAACAGATTTTCAATAAATTGTCAACTAGTATTTAATTTGTGTTTATTTACAATCCTTTTTAAAATTCACATTGCTTCCTTTTTTTATTTATTTCACTCATAACAGTGCAATTACTGTCTCATTATTAATTCTACCTACATATATACAGCAGTTAGAGTATAAAATCACATTAGCATACGCTGGTAATGATCCGCGTATTAATCCATGGGTGAAAAGTCACTCAATCACACACTCACACAGCCCCCGGCATTTCCATATGCACAGGAACGCACAATCATACCCACAATCATACTAATCCTTCAACGTGGTCTCGCTCCATAAGAAGGCAAACAATGAAGCCAGGATATGAATTCATTGGTGGCTAATGAGCGGGCAAATCTCTCTCTGCTTTGCCCAGTGGGGTTTGCAATATTTGCACTTTGAATTAGGGTGGCATCGTCCGGTGATGTATGGCTTCAAACTGGATGGTGATGGTTACGCGATGGCTGGTGCTATGTGATGGCCCCTTCAAATTGCTCTGGTAGAGGAGAAACCTCATTCTGAAACGGGCTCTTCTTCGGACTTCCGCCGCCGTCATCGTCATCCGGAAGTGGCCTCCCGGCATCATTTCAGCTGGACCACATTGGTGAGTTTGAGCAACTTTTTCGAACTGTACGGACAGCTGGGCCAAAGGTGCGAGCAGCCCATCGGTGTGACCAAACTGTCTCCGGCGTCTCGCAACAGTTGACCCATGTGGGCCGCAAAGTGCCACTTGGTTGGGCTGACTGCCATCGTCAGTGATAGCGTTGTGGACCTGCGGGAATGGGGAGATGGAGAGAAACGAGGAGAACGTTAGTGCGTGGTTTAGCGTTCCGATGGCATTAGGCACGGAAAACCGCAATATGTGGTACGGGTGAAGTGCAATTTAGACCACCTCCAACAGGTAATGAAGCTTTCGTGGAAGCATACATTGCGGCGTTTGTTTGATTGGTTTTGTTTCGTTTTGTTCGCTTATGGTGAATATTTAGTTGAATTGTATGTATAATAGAGCAAAACTTGTGAATATTTTTTCCGTAGTCATTCGAAAAAAGTACTATGCTGACTTGCACATGGAAAATGGAATTGGATATATGTACGATTCAAAAATAGTAGGGTTTGGGTGCTAGTAGTGGACCCCCTAAGCCATCGAAATTTACTTTTGCGGCTTTTTAGCAATGTTACCTCGATACATAGATACAAAGTGGAATTTTATAATAAGTTTCATGTCCCTGGGTACCCCTGAAGATGACACAAAAACCCCAGTATCGAATCGTCGGGCAAATAATAAACCTCGTTTTCCCATATTAAAAGACTGCGTAGTTGTTTAAATCGTAGATTAAAATCCTCAGTCGATCCTCCAATAGTTATTTATGAAACGAGTTGCAAAAAGTTGATTTTTTCAGCACGAGTTGTACATTTATCCAACGAGGCTTGCCGAGTTGGATAAATACGAAGAGTGCTGAAAAAATCGAGTTTTGCAGCGAGTTCCATACAAAATTTTATGCAATGATTTTTTCATAATGCAACCCATTTGAGTTGCATAATGTTCATAATGCAACTCAAATGAGTTGCATTATGAACATTATGCAACTATTTTTCATTATGCAACTCATTTCAGTTGCATAATGAACCAGTCCGGAAAAATTGGCCATTATGATACCAAAATGAGTTATATAAAATGTAAATTATGATACTGAATTGCATAAAAGATATTAAAAAACCCAAATTAATCCACCTAGTGGTTATAGTGCCTTTCTCGTCGAACATGTTCTCACAATCTTTCTGGCAACGTAAGTCAAAGTGTTTCTGAATCCAAATATTTTTATAGAAAAGCAAGCATTTTATCAGACATCTTTGAATTGACTTAAAACTTATTGATTGCACATAGTCCGACATTATGTTCAACGTATAAGCAGGGCTGAAAAATATCAGACTTCTCAGTTGACTGCTTGAGCACTTTGTTGAGCACCTTCACTAACACTGGAGGCTGATCAATATCAAGACGATACTAACAAGCTAAGCTATAACTCTTTACACAATCACAGATCACAATTTTTTTTCTGAACATTTGGGCTGTATCTTATTGACCGTTGAAAACAAGAGCGATAGGTAGTGAGTATAGTGCGACGTCTGTTTGTATGTGGGTTTAATTTGTAAGATTTTGTTCTCTTACACATATTTATCGCTTGCATTGGTTTTATTTACTTTCGTAGTTCCGGCGGAGCACCAAACGCTGGTTGTGCAACCCTACCGGTAGTCTGTAATGTGGTGTGAGCCTATTTTCTAGTTAACCGTTCCTCGGGTCATTCAAAAAGCCGTGATGTAATATGTTGCATGGTACATTTGGTTACTTTCGATGCGGTACCGGAACAGGTTCCGGAGTACACCGGGTCTCCCAAATATAGTCTGAGACTATTTCATTGCTAACGTTCATTAGGTTACCCAAAACAACACGATTTGATTTATCTCATGCATGGGTGGGTATAGATCACTTTTACATTTGACCACTTCCAGTGGGACACCCAGAACTGGTTTCGGGACACTACTGGTTGTCTAAAATATGGTCTGAGGCTATGTTCTTACGAATCGATCATCGTGTATTTAAAAAAGCTGCTATTTGGTGTACTGTCAAACACTTATTTGTGCATTTCGCCAGTTCTGGCGAGACACTCGAAAGTGGTTCCGGTACGCTACCGGTAGTCTTAAAGTGGCCTGAGACTTCTCTTACTGACCGTTCTGCGCGTCATCTAAAAAGCCGATATCACAAGTTTACAAAATAAAACGAAATTCGTGAACTTCTGTCAACGACCAAAATTTTTGAAGCACAATTTAGTGCTGATTTCGAAACCGACCTTCAAAAAATTTTAAGAAGAACAGTTTTTGAGTTTTAGCTCAATATCGAGTTTTGCAACTTTTCAAAATATGTAATTTACTAAAATTCAATTATATTGCGTTTTATTCAACAAATTTAAAATCTTTTTCCATAAATTAAAAGCTGAATACAATACCATTCGATCATCTGAAAATATGTTTTGCGTCAGATTGATGAAATTCAAGATATTGGCGAGTTTTAGGGACGATCTTCTTAAATTTTAGCAAAATTCCCAAAATTTTTTGAAGAAATGTATTTTTTTCAATAAGAAAAAATCGACTTAAAAATTCTTTCTCGACGTTTATTTGACATATCATATGTAGGCGAGTTACAGTAAAAATTTCAGTTCAATCTGAGAATTCATTACGGAGAATGAGATGTTTGAAGTGAGCGACTTTGCTTAAAAATAAAACAAAAATTGATTTCAAATCATCAACCTTGTATGGAATGTCGAAAAAGTTCCGCTCTACTGTATTTTTTTTCTTTCGCGTGTTCGAACTCAGGGCATGATTCTACACCAAAAATGATCATCAGCTCACCGAGTTCAAAAATGCTGTAAACTAGTGTATTTAATGCGCGGTGTGCATGCGTTTGGTTCCGTTCTACATTTGACCACTTCCGGCGGAGCACCTGGAACCGGTTTCGTCACAGTATTGGTTTTCCAAAGTGTGGTCTATGATTGTTTCTCTTGTTAATAGTTCATCAGGTTACCAAAACAGCTATTTATGGGATTGGTTCTCCTTTACATTTGACCACTTCCGATGGGGCACCCTTAATCAGTGAGGAATACTACCGGTTGTTCCAAATATGGCCGGAAACTTTTTTTTTGCCAAATCAAGATACCTAAAAACCCGCGATTTGATTTGTCGCATGAGTTTGGTTCACTTTTTTGTTTGGCCATTTCCGGAACCGGTTCCGGATCACTACCGCTTCAGATACATATGGTCTGAGAATATTTTCCTGCTGACTGTTCATCAGGATATCAAAAAAACCACTATTTGATATGTCGCATGTATGGGTTTGGTTAACTTTGAAACTTGGCCACCTCTGGCGGGACACTGGAACCGGTTTCGGAACACTACTGGTTCCGATATGTTCAGAGAATGCTTTCCTGCATACTGTTCATCAGGTTATCGAAAAAGCCGCGGTTTGATATGTCACATGCAAGGTTTTAGTTCAATTTTTTATTTGGCTACTTCCGGCAGGGCACCCGGAACCGGTTCCGGAACACAACCGGTTCAAGTTAGTCTGAAAATATTTTCCTGCTTACCTTTCATCAGGATGTCAAAAAAAACACTATTTGATATGTCGCATGCATGGGTTTGGTTAACTTTTATACTTGGCCACCTCCAGCGGGACATCTGGAACCGGTTCCGGAATACTACCGGTTCCGATATAGTCTGAGGATGTATTCCTTCTTACTGTTCATCAGGGTATCGAAAAAGCTGCGGTTTGATATGCCGCATGCATGAGTTTTGTGCACTTTTATGTTTGGCCACTTCCGGCGGGACACCCGGAACCGGCTCCGGGACACTACCGGTTAAGATATGGTCTGAGACCATTTTTCTGCTCACCGTTCATCAAGTTATCGAAAATGCCGTAGTTTGAAGTGTCGCATGGATGGGTTTGTAGCGTTTTCATATCTGGCCCCTTCCTGGGGTACCGGTCCGGAACACCTAAATGGCCATAACTCCGGAACGGCTGGACCGATCCGAACCATTTTCAATAGGAAACAATGGGACCACATTCCGCGTCGAATGAACCATCGGTCATTAGAATCGGTTGAGGTTTAGTTCAAAAAAGTGATGTGACCTTTTTTGTACACAGACATACATACACACTAGAGTGGGTCAACGTTGTATGGAGAAACTTTAAATTTGATCGTATCAAGCCGGAACAAAGCTTCTTAAATCTGTATTAGCGCCCAAAACAACTGTGCAAAATTTGGGAGCGATTAGTTGCGTCTCCGTATTCCGCATTGCGATTGAAATTTGTATGGAAGTTAGTATGGGAAAACGTCCTTTTTTGCATTTTACTCATAACTTGAATTCCTTTGTCTAATACCATGTAACTAATGACGTTAAAGTATAGCCTAGGATATGCCGAAAAACTTTGCCGAAGACCGCAAAGTGATCCGACGCTTGGGAAAAAAGTTATTGGCCTAGTAACTTAGACCAAAAATTGAGATTTTATTATTGATGTTATTCCTTTACATGCTAAATGTTAAGCACCACTGGGCAATCTGTACGTTATAACTTTTTTCACAAGTTTCGGATCACATTGTGGTCTTCGGCAAAGTTTTTCGGCATATCCTAGGCTATACTTTACCGTCATTGGTTAGACTGTTTTAGACGAAAAATTTCAATTTATGAGAAAAATGCAAAAAAGCACGTTTTCCCATACTAAATTCCATACAAATTTCAATCGCAATGCGGAATACGGGGAAGCAACCAATCGCTCCCAAATTTTGCACAGTTGCTTTGGACGCTAAAACGAATCGAAAAAGCTTTGTTCCAAAAAATCGACTTTGTTGACCCAGTCTAATACACACATACACACACACATACACACATACACATACATACACACATACAGACATTTGCTCAATTCGTCGAACTGAGTTGATTGGTATATGTGATTCGACCCTCCGAGCTTTCTATCAAAAAGTCGTTTTTGGAGTGAACATATAGCCTTTCCAGTACACTTAGTGTACGAGAAAGGCAAAACTCATTTTTTTTTTCGAGACACAGTGTGCGTTGATAAATTGAGAGATAAATTTGTGAAAAAAATTACCACTTGTTTTGGTGGTGGGATTCGAACCCACGACTCCGTATCGCTAGTCCAGCACTCTGACCAACTATGCCACAGAAGTTAGAATTCAGTGAAATATGTAGAAAATCAGCCGTGATAGTATATATTCTTGCCTCATTCCAGCAACAACCCGAATAGGATCGGACAAGACACCGTTGCACAGTGGCTGATTTCGTTATTTTAGCGCGCTTAATTAATAACTTTTTAACTATGACGTTTAGCGTCGTGGTGTCTTCGAGAAAGTTTTTCACTGTCACAAGGAGCTTCTTTTGAACCATTGTGAAAATTGATCAATCAATCAGATAGAAAATTTATTTTTTGAATTTTTCAAGATACAAGGTTGGCGTCTTCACAAAATTTGTAGAAAATGTTGTTTGGAGCAACTTTGTCGAAGACGCCAAGTTTGTAACTCCGTTACTTTTCAAGATACGTTACCTTTTCAATCATCAGCCCCTTGAAAAGGGGTTTTTCGCTGTATCTTTCTAATAATTGATTCTACATTTTTGTCATGTTCAACAAAGTTCTAGAAAATAATAAAATACACAATTTCTCCGAACATGACATCCCGCTAATTTCAAAAATAAAATAGTTATAACGGTTTTATATTTTTTTGGACCATATTTCAAGCATAAAGCCTGCGCACTTTAGAATCGGTACACTTTCAACCGGCTGCCGCTCAAAAACGGTGTCACTTGGAAAAAAGTGTTGTTAGAAGCAATTGAAGCTTATCTATTGTAGTTTGTAGGAAAAAATATAAAATTTCCTGTTTCTATATTTTTAGATAAACTATTGATCTGAATTCGTAAAAATTGCCAGTTTTTTCTGCACACATTGAGCAAAAACCAGTCATTGTCAGATTCAAGATTTGTTTAGGAATATATAATTATGTACCAAACCCATCAATTACGCAGTATAGAATAGTTGTTGGTATTATGATTGTTGATTGAGGGAGGTAAAATATTCCATGAGTGTTCTAAAATTTCTAATATAGCTATGGTAAGCCTTTGAAGGGTTTTATGGAAAATCAAAGACTTGCATAGATATTTAAGGTCAAAAAAGTTGTTTTCGCATAAACTTTAGTTCGGCTAATACGCATACGGGAAGGATACTATACGAATAGTATGGGTATACAAGAAACCAATGATTTGATGCAGAACAATATAAATAATCGTGGCTCGAAAGCTGTATGGACTATTGCTGACGAAATTCGTTGGATGTGTTTTGATGGCGTGAAATATCCAACGATTGTTTCAATAAAACTGAATCTACTCAGAAGTTTTTTATTTGTGATCATAGAATCACATCTATAGTTCCATAATCTATATGGTTTTCAGTGTTTTATCCATGAAAACTATTTTATTTTAGGCTTATTATGAGGAATTAGCCTTATGACTATTAATTTCCGACAACTGTTAGAGAAAACTGCTAATAATTCCAAAAATAATACAAGTTTCAATATGAATTAAGTTGGGCTACTTGAATTGTAGATCCAAAAAACGATCCCAGGAAATATTTTTTCATAAAAAATTACTTTGAGTAAAACTATGTTTTGAATATAACGTGAATGGACAATAAGGCTATAAGTTCATTATGGTCTTGTGAACCATATTTGTCAAGAGTTTAATGTCGTAACTTGTTTTGAGCATATCTTTGATAAATATAATTTTGTTTCTTGTGGAAATATCAGCCCGTAATTTGTGAAATTTGCAAAAGATGACGATCATTGGTTTGTGCAGAACAAAATGGCATGAATTTCACAATCGGGTCAAAATTTTATCTTGAAGAAATAAAAAACTGTATTTTTCGTATTTTTCCTACAAAATACAATATATAAGCTGCATTTGCTTCTTACAACATTTTTTTTCTAGATTAAACCGTTTTTTATCTGCAGCCGGTTGAAAGTGTACCGATTCTAAAGTGCGCAGGCTCTTTGTAGCTTAGTTATAGGCAAGTATATGCAAATTTCTTTTTATGCATGTGAAAGAACATGTAATTGTCTCTCTTAGAAAGCAAAAACCATCGAACTGTTAGTGACTGTTAGATGGTTTTTGTATAGAAACTTACAACCATTTAAGACTCTTTTATTTGGGATTTATTTACACTCCCGATCAAAAGTTTGGGGTCACCCCCTCAAAAACATGTCATTTTTAGGCCCGTATCTCCGCCAAAAACAAATTTTCGATAGAAACCTCCGAAGGTCAAGTCACATATACCAATCAACTCAGCTTGACGAATTGAGATGATGTCTGTATGTGTATATGTGTGTATGTCTGTGCGCAAAATAAGTTCACTCACTTTTAAGCAGGGATGCCATATATAGAGATTTATCTGTATTATACAGATATTTGAGCTTCCATACAGATTTCGTTTATATGAAATACAGATTTTTGAGCTAGAAGAGCCATTTTATTGTTGTATGGGAACAGATTTTTCTTCCAAATTTTGTATGGGATACAGATTTTTGAAAATAGTGATACAGATTTTTCAAAAAATCATCTGGTATCCCTGCTTGTAAGGCACTTCTCATTGGCCGATTTTTCGGATTAAAAATGATTCGAATCGGTCAAGTCGTTCCGGAGTTATGGTCATTTCAGTGATCCAGACCAGCACCGGTAGAGCTGGCCGTATATAAAACTGAACCAAGCCCCATCATGCGACACATCAAACTCGACGATTTTTGTAGCCATGGTTGACGAATTTTGTGAGGAAATCAACACTTGAGACCAAAATTCCACGATGTCAGCCCAAAATTCCAGATGGCAGCCTAACATTCAAGATGGCGGCTCCAAAATCAAGATGGTGACTGTTTAAAAGAATTAAATAGGACCTAAAACCATGCGATATGGGGTATATTTAGTATAGGGAAGATATCTGGAGTTGAAAAATGGCGACCAGAAATCCAAGATGGCGGTCTAAAATCTAAGATGGCGGCTCCAAGTTCAAGATAGTGGCTGTTTAATGGTGTTTAGGCCCTAAAACGATACAATATGGGTATATTTGGTATTGGGAATATGTATGTAGTCTAAAAATGGCGACCAGAATATCCAATATGGCGGTCTTAAATCCAAGATGGCGGCTTGAAATTCAAGATGGTGGCAGTTTAATGGACTTTTAGGCACTAAAAGCATGCAATATCGGTATTGGAAAGATTTCCGAAGCTTGAAAATTATGACCACAATATCCAAGATGGTAGTCTAAAATCCAATATGGCGGCTTAAAATTCCAAATGGCGGCTGTTTAATTGAGTTTTAAGCCCTGAAACCATGCAATATGGGCATATTTGGTATGGGAAAGATGTTCTAAGTAAAAAAAGCCGACCAGAATATCCAAGATGGCAGTCTAAAATCCAGATAACGGCTCAAAATTCAAGATGACGGCTGTTTTATGGTGTTTAAGGATTTAAAACCATGTAATATGCAAAATGGTAGTCCAAAAATGTCGACCAATATATACAAGATGGCAGTCTAAAATCCAAGATGGCCGCTAAAAATTCATAATGATGACTGTTTAATGGCGTTTTAGGCTCTAAAACCGTGCAATATGGGTGTATTTTGTATAGGGAAGTTATCTGGAGTCCAAAAACGACGACCAAAACATCCAAGATGGCGGTCTAAAATCGAAGGCAGTGGCTCGAAATTCAATATAATGGCTGTTGAATGGAGTTGTAGGCTCTAAAGCCATTCAATACGGGTATATTTGGTATGAAAAAGATGCCCGGAGTTCGAAAATTTCGACCAGAATGGCAGCTGTTTAATGGAGGTTTAGCCTCTAAACTCATGAAATATGGGTATATTTTATTTTATGTGTAGAAAATGTCCGGAGTTCAAAAATGACGGCCATTTCATGGAGTTTGAGGCTCTAGAAAACCTTTCAAATTGGATATATCTGGTATGGGGAAGATGATCTTCTTCTTCTTTAAGGCTCGACGTTCGCATTGGAACTTGGCCTGCCTGTCTTCAAACGGTTATTGCAAACATAACAAATTTCAAACCCTCCATAGAATATCAAAAAGCGCTCCATAAAGAATGAATATATGTTCCATGAAAATGTGCAATGTTACCCATAAATAATTGAAAACGTTCCATACTTTTTAAAAAATGTACCGGTAAAACATAACATTTTCTCATTAAAAGTAAAATTTTGCACCAATAAATAATATTGAAATGCTCCATAATAAAATACAAATGCTCCAAAGAAAAAATGAAAATGCTCCATTAAAATTAAAATTGTGCCCATAGAAAATTGAATAGAGTAATTGTTCCCACCGTTGTGGTAGTACCTATTGTTGCGGTAATGGCAATTAAGAACTTTTTCGACTGAAATGTTACCAAAAGGTATTTTTAATAGATGTATGGTGCTTAAATTATGAGATTGCACCATTTGTTTGCTTAAGATTTGCCCAAAAAAGTATTAAAAAAAAAATATTTTCCTAAATGTGTTTTCTGCTGTGTTCCTATTGTTGCTGTAGTGTTCCTAATGTTGCGGTATCCCATATGATTTCAATGGGATACCGCAACAATAGGAACAAAATACCGCAACATTAGGAACACATACCGCAACATTAGGAACACAATGTTCTTTCAGATAAAAACGAATAAAATGCTCATAACAACATCAAAGTGGCAATATTTCGTTATTTTCCCGTAGATTAAGGATGGATTTTATTATTTTCAATTCAATC